>NW_027656900.1:0-53460 GCF_964235325.1 Thermobia domestica
GTGTTATCGATTTAACATAAAGATTGTTCAGCGATTTTAAAGAATTATATGAATGAAGGAATGTGGAAATAGGAAGGAACAATACCATGGTGAGCTTTCCGTATCCTACCGTATTCTTCGTTACGTTCCAGGTAGCATGGCGAACGGCAGCCAGTGAGATACTACTAGTAAGAACTGTATTCTTCCATGGTCAGCGAAACCTTTCTTTTGCTTAGAACAATGACGTAGCAAAGGTATCGCAGCCGCCTCAAAACCCTGTGTATGAGATAAACTTTAATTTTGGGCGTGCACATTGTTTTCCAAGGATATAAATATCTAGTGTCTCGTGTAGCCCCGCTCTCTCTCTCTCTCTCTCTCTCTCTCTCTCTCTCTCGTAAGATTTCCTAATTTCTTGGTTATATTTTGCTTGACTATTGACACTGCCTTCCTTCATTATTTTGTCCTTCTTCTTCCTGTTTTATATTTATAATCGCTTTTTTACCGAATACACTAGTTCTCTTTTTATGTTTTCTCCTCTTTCACTAAACTCAGGCACTCCTAAACTTGTATCCTAAACTCACTTTTTTCCTCTTCCTTTAGTATTATTTTTTTTTTTTTTTATCGTCACTACGTTATTTACTTTTCCGTCTCTCACTTCCTCCCATTCAAAGAGCTTTCCTTTCATTTTTAAGCTTTGACACTCCTCCTCAAACCTTTTTTTCATTCATTTACTGAGACTCCTCAACACTTCTTCTGTCACAACTTATTTCCAATTTCTTCTTTTATCTTTGTTACTCTTTCACTACGATATTCATGTAGTTTTAGACTTTTAGGATAAATCTCATTTACTGCACTGTGTACTGTCGTTTTGTTAGTGTCATAATGAAAAGTTTCATGAGGGTATACATTAATGTGAGTTTTATTCTTAATAGGTGGTGTGATTAACATAACAGCATTAATTTTTAGATTTAAGCAAATCTTCTTTCGAAAACTACGCATAGAGATGTAAACTCACTCGTATCATTTTGTTGAGTGTAATGAGTTCTATCGATTGGTGTGTGTCTCATATTCGTTTTTTTTTTTTAAACTCGAATCGTAGAACCCTTGTATTACGTAGTTCCTGAGGGACCCTGTGCTTAAGAAGACAAAGGAGTAAACTCCCTTATTTGCTGATGAATTCTAATGTAATTAATTATGTTCTTTTACTTACAGGTACTCAAATTATTAACAAGATAACATCTCATTTGAATTCGAATGGAGTTCATCGTTTGGCAGTACACTATCGAAATGTTGTTCTAGGATCGGAAGAGAAAGTTGATGCTAATAGTGAATGGACGAATAGTGAAAGAATATATGCTGCTGACCTATTGTCAAGGTAATTATTATTTTATCTGTATGTAGAACAAAAGGTATCTGTTGTAATTGAATTTAAGACAATAAGCAAATTCCTGTTGTAATTGAGTTTTGAACACCTACCTTTCGTTTGAAATGACTAAGAGTCATCTGTTAATCCAATAAAGTTGATGAATTAGTTTATTCATGGTCAATGATTATCGTGTGGAGTTCTATTTTAATGGAAGTATGTTTTTATTATTTGATACGATAAATGGTTGTATATCTGTTTCTTTTCCTGTTCCATGGCAGCTTTGCTAAGTTTTACTTCATTTTAATGAAACCTGGCGTATGCGTTTTTGGGATTCCCAAATAGCCCCTATTACTGCGGGTTGAAATTGACAAGGAATATGGGGAAAAGTGGAGAGATTAAATGTAACATATTTTGGAATTTTGCACATATGAAAGAATTTTCCTCAAGAACATATAAAAATTATTCAATTTTGATTAAATGTGGTGTGTATATTCTAAGAGGCTTCACAATCATTCTCATTGCTTGGGGTTGAAATCTATTGCAAACAAAGAAGTGCATTCAGTGTGTGCATTGTTATTACCAATTTTCTGTCATTTTCATCTCTGAAATTAGTGCTTAACGTAGCAATGTGATTAGCATACTTGCTGTTGACGTGGAGGCACACATGGGTATGGTGTGTTATTCGGTAAACAGGTTCATTCTGAAGACAATGATGTACGAACAATGAAACTAAGGTAGTTAGTATACAAACAATATCTGGTATAACCGTATTCCTCCACAATTATATATATATAAGGGATCGGGTAGTAACTTGTTAAACTAAGATGGTAACATTTGGAATACTACGAACTACACAGGATTTATTAACGCATTGTTAAAATAGTTTCCATTTCAATGTTATATCATTATTGTTTCAGGTTGGTTCATCATAATGCTGTTGACAAAGAGCTGGATTGGAAAGTCGAGCAGATTAAATTCTTAGCTAACTACGGGTTGTTTAAGATTACATCATCATCCATTTGTGTTATTCCCAACCAACCGGTGTCAAAAGATGTTGCAAGTGCAATCAAGAGTAGCATGTTTAGATGCCTTGATCAGAAATTCCATCAGTTGGAGGACATGAGTTTCGTTTTAAGGTCTCTGGTAAATCATGTAGATTTCCTTCTAAAGAACTCGGATAAAGCACAACTTTTTGAACCTCTAGATGAAAAGGTATGTCACACATATTTTACTTTCTAACGACAGTTTTCTTGTAAGGGTTGATATAGTTAAGTGATATGATGATTTCTTTACTAATGCTTTCCAATTGAAAGAAGTCAGAAATTCTACAATGATATTAGCGTTCAACGAAAACAAAAAGATCCAAAGATTAGACTCAATACCAGTCAATAGAATGTAGATTGTCATGTGTATTTTTCGAGAAAATCGTGAAAAACTAATTTTTTTCCAAACTTAAAATTTGATGCTGCTCGATAACCACTCTACCTACTAAGATGGAATTGTTAGAGTACCGCGTACTCTCAAGATTTTCATTATGATATTAGAAAGATGTTACTACACAGCAGTGCCGGATCTATAAACCGCAAGACCCCGCGCCGCGGGGGGGGGGGGGGCTAAGAGGCCCAAGGTCTTTCATTCAAAGGTCCCCCTGCACTTCGCCTGTAAATACTAATTTTTAAAACACTTGAAAAATAATTACGAGTATATTTTCACAATAGTTTAATTATTTGAAACAAGTAATGAGCTACCAGGACTAACAACCACGCACGAGATATCTCTTACTTTCACTAATCAACCTATCCAAAGGTCAGATTAAGTATTTCAGCCATGATATTCAAAATCAAATCATCCATTGCCTGTGTTCATACTTACAAGCTAATTTGTTGAAGGAAGTTAGAGTGACATTTTTTTTTTTTTTTTTTCATTAGTCATTGATACAACTCAAGATTTATTAAAGAAAGATCAAAAGCATTTCTTTACTCGCTATGTAACTTTTACAGAAAAAAACGATAGCTTAGAAAACTAAGTTTCTAGACGTCCAGATTGAAGAAGTGTTTTTAGGATTTTTACATGTTCGAAATCCAACTGCATCCGGACTTGCAACTCTAGTGTTGTCATTTAGAGAAATTGGGATTGACTGCAAAAAAATGCAGAGGGCATGGATATGATGAGTGGCTCTGCTGTGATGAGTGGTGCTTACTCAGGTATTTAGAAGATACTTCAAGAAACTGAGGAACGAACTATATATATTAATTGCGCTGTACATAACCTAAACCTTGTCATTGATGATGCCGTCAGAGGTGTAAAAGATGTTGCCAGTTACTTCACAACGCTCCAGGATTTGTACATTTTTTGGCCAAAGTATAAATAGGGGGGATATTCTGTCATCAATGACAGGAGAATCAAATGTCGCTATGAAAAAACTCAATCCAATCAGATGGGCCTCACGGTATCAATCCACTGTAGCTATCAGGTTGAGGTGTGTTAATGTATTGAAGGCTCTCCGAAAACTTGCACTGAGAAGTAAGAAGGCTAACGAGGTATTAGAAGCAGAGTGTATGACGAAAGTCATGGGTTCCATCGATTTTGTGTTTCTGACTGTGGTGCTGTCAAAAATATTTTCACAACCTAACATCGCATCGCAACTTCTCCAAACTAAAGAAATTGACTTTGAGAAGGCTTGAAGAGAGCTGAGAGGAATTGAAGAAAATGAGAGAAGAATACCATCGCTGTTGCTGCGAAGTAGAAAATCAACCCCGTGTTCTTAGAAAAAAGGCAACCCAGAATGAAAAAAATACTTCGTTGAACGGTTAGAAGATCATCTGTTTTCGGACACAGAGGCTTGCTTCAAGGGTATTGTTTACAATAGACTTCTAAATATCGCGTACAATGAAATAGAGAACCGTTTTACATCGTTACAAACAATTTTTGATGATATTCCCAATAGTACTTGTGAACCTTCCAGACGAAGAAATTTTAGTTCAGGCTGAAAAAACTACAAAAGAAGTACTAACAAGACATTGGTTCATTGCTACCATTGGAATTAATTTCCCTTCGCACTGGACTTAAAAACCATTTTGCAAAGATCAACATTGTTCTTGAATTGGCGTTATTACTATACTTCGAGTTTAATACTATTGCCCCAAGTTATCCTCAAGTTTTAACCACTCTTGTTTTATTCCTGACTTTACTCGTGACTGGCTTCCGCTGAAAGGTCATTCTCAGTCTTAAAGAGGATCAAGAGCTATTTAAGATGATTAATAACACAGGAAAGAATGAACAACTTAGGAATGTTGGCAATCAACCATGAGAGGGCTTCGACCATTGAAAAGAGAGATCCTATACGGAAGTTTGCGGAAGTCTAGGGTAAAGGATTTCTTGTGAAAACGTAAGCATTTGAATCTCTGTTCCGTAGCAAATAGAACACTAGGAACATTTCATTAAAATGTACTATTAGAAAAGGTATTGAATATATAGGGGGCCCTTTCAAATATTCTTGCGGGGGGGGGCGAAATTTCTAGATCCGGTACTGCTACACAGTATGGGTAATATTAATATATATATATAGGATGTTTCAAAACAACACCGACAACGTTTGGGAGGTGATTCCTGACACCAAGATAAGATAAGAAGTATAGATCAACCTGGGTGCACAAATGCTTCCTTTCGGAGTCGAAAACATGAAAAAATGAACTTTAAAGGTCCATAACTCCAAAACCATGGGACCTACCGTAGTCGGGTAAAGATTTCACTTAAGAACTCATATGTGCCCTGTCCAAAAATTCATGTTTCAGAATCCTACGGTACTCACGCAACAATTTTTACAGACGAGTTTGGCTACGAGCATATAATTAGAAGTACTCACCAACTACCTTTATAAAAAATGTTGCGGAAGTACCGCAGGATTCTGAAACATGGATATTTGGATACGGCACATACTAGTTCCTAAGTGAAGTCTTGACCCGACTACGGTAGGTCACATAGTTTTGGAGCTATGGACTTTTAAAGTTCATTTTTTCATGTTTTCGACAGCCTATAAGTCCTTTGTGCATTTGTGCACTCAGGTTGGTCTATACTTTTTGCCTTATCTTGGTGTCAAAAATCACCTCCCAAACGTTGTCGGTGTTGGTTTGAAACACCCTGTGTATGGATATAATTAAGTATTCTGCCTTTCGGCAGATCCTGGGACTAAGGAGTTTTTTTGTTTGGTTGGTTGGTTGGTTGGTTTGTTTTGTTTTGTTTACCCAGATTAAAAGTATTTCTAGTGAAATATGTGAATGTCTTAACCGTTTTTTATAGGCATTGACTGCTTTCAAGAAAGTAACGAAGGAGGTAAAGAAGCTGGAGAAACATATGGCTGATAATCCTGGTTCATCGAAACTCCATGTTTTCCTTGTTCTCTTTCTTAGTATGGCTCTTCTGCTGTTCTTAATACCATCGCTTGCAGATGATTGCATAGAGGTGAGTTTACTATTGATTTGTGTATATCAGAATTTCATTAAAAATATAGGTAAAATTTAAAATACCGCATAGTAAAATGAGTTTATTAACGTTCGACATCCAAGGTAAGAAGTATTCGTTTCCAATTCGTTGCAGAGCTTCAAAGACGAAAGTAAAAAAATGGTAAAGGTAAAACAAGGTGAGGAAATATTTTTTCAACCAAAACACGAATAATTGTCAATGAACATTTGTTTCCAGAAACTTTATTTCTGTTAATCGTTGTAAAGGGTGTCCCATTATAAGCGATGTGGATGTAATATGCTTAATAAAATTCTTTATATTTACAAAATGGTAAATATTTTAACGTCATTACAACGAGTAAATAATCCAGTTTAAGAATGGACAAATGTCCCCACGACTTGCTTTGAGAACTTTATTCTCTCGATAGTATTTATAATTACGTTTGCATATGCTAAGTTCATTGATGTAGCTGATAACATTTCAGTTTCCTCCTTGAGTTCTCATACTGTTTAGTGTTTGTTTACCTGGACCTTTGAGCTTTAAGAAGCTCCAGCAGGGAGTAAGATCACATGCCCTAAATGACCAGTTCTGGTCATCACTTCAAAGAAGGTTTTTCCAGGGGATTTTTCACGCAGAAAGACGAATCTCGTGGGAGTTAGTATCATCTTGCTGAAACCACTTGGGTTCTGTATTTTTTCCGTTCAAATGCATTTTTATTGCGGTATCGCTGTTCATTAAAGGTCGGGGCTCGCGGTGACTCAGTGGTGGACGAATACCAATGCGTGGATTTTGTCGAGGTTTTCTGCTTTCTCCAACTTTCTTCGTTTACATAATCCCCGTATCCTTTAGTCTACACTGCATAACCGTGGAACGTTAAAAAAAAAAAATCCTTAATTATCATGGCATTTCTCTTCTCGTCTTGAAAGGAAGTACATTCCTGCCACTCAACTAACCAAAATCCACAACACAGTTAACTGTAAGAATAGTGTTAACTATCCTAATCACAAGACATGTTGCATAAAACAAGCTTGGCATTCTTAAATCGGAACACTTACGCGTTGTAGTGATGTAAAAATATATGTCATTCTGTTGAGCATATTAAATTTTGAAATTCTTCACTTTCTTTGGTTCACTCTTTAGTTAAGAACTACTTTCGAACTTTCATATGCGCTTAAATTTTTCTTTTTCTGGATTGGACCGCTCACCAATTATGATCTTACATGAAAATAACCAATAGTTGAAAGAAACAAACAATTTCATTTCCTAATATTTTCTAAGCACTAACCCGCTACAAAATGCAAGTTTTTATATTGTCTTTATTTTTCAATTATTATTATTATTATTCGAATGAATGGCGAGACCTCAGAAAATCCCGTTTTAACTTATAATTTTGGTTTTCTTTCAGGAACTTATTGTTTGCTATAACAAAGTATTGGAGTCAGAGAAAGAAAACAGCGAAAGAGAGAGAAAGGATGAAGATAACGAAGAGCCAAAATGGATCGATGTTCTAGTCGATTTATTCCTTTCACTTTTGTCTCGCAACAACCATCTATTGAGAAGCTTAGTTGGTGTCGCATTTCGTTATCTGTGTCCATTTATTACTGTTACGACAATTGAGCATTTAGGCAAGGTAACAAATTACTTTAAGTCTTTCATTGAGAAACAATTTAACATAAAGTAATCTCATCGTTAGAATAACATAAATATCTGATCACTGAAGTGGCGGGGATTTAACACGCCATTCTCCAACTATCCAGTCATATGCTGTTAAATATAAATGAAGTTACAGAAGTGTCTGTACTTTGAATGAAAATGAAATAATACAGCAAAACCTGTTAGCTTTGTTGTATTATTACTTATTAGCTTTGTTTTATTATTACTTAAATGTTTTGCCTGTATTATTGCTTAAAGCCTAATACTGTATATTCTTCGCATTTTGTTTAAAATCAGTATTTAATGGCGTTACTACATATATCTCTTCTTTGGAGAAAATTTTGTCAGTTCCAAGGAATTTTCAGGTAATAAGAGGTAGCTAAGGTCCAGGTCAAGAACTTCCTCGGACTATTCTGTGTACAATACGGAAAATTTTTGGATTATTGTATGAAATGATGTATACTTACGTGTTAAAAGTATACAAAATAATTTCATTTCTCTTGCTTTAAAAGAGGTTCTCTGCAAACAAGTTGAACACTAGCCATCATTTGAGTTCAGTTTTTCATGTCATTGAATTTTTACGTTCATTATTTGGAGTTAGATTTTAGTGCTTATATCTTGAGTTGTACCTATTTTCCATGTTTTTAGTCCCTAAACATCCGGTCTAGTTACATCATTATCTGCGGATGCGATATTTTACATCTGGACAGATCTCTAGTAATGGGGAAAGGGAATGAAGGGATAAACCATTAGAACACGTACGCATTTCAGTTTGCATGTAGGACATTTCGGCGATAGATGAGAACAAGTTATGATGTATCGGCGAGAGGGGAAAAAACTACGAAATAACAAGAATTGTGACAAAAAAGGGTCATATATAGTATAGCCTAAGACTTTTTAAAGTTGTCTAAAAGCTTACAAGCGTAAAGAACTCGATCGGGAACGGAAAAGTGTAACGGCTTTCGTTCATTCAAGTATTCCAGCACGTGTACATTGCTCTTCTATTTAGTTAGTTTATGACTTTATTGTTTACTTCAATGTAATTGCGGAGTTCATAAATTTCCATTACACTTACTCGTAATTTCTTTCTATAGATCCTAAATCCAAAATCAGGTGAAAATCCTCTGCAAAGTGAGGACGAAGAGAATGAAACAGAAGCTATGGAAACAGAAGAAAATGAAGAGAGTGACAGTGACGAAGATGGAAGTAGTGCTGAAAGTTCTGATGATAATGATGAACCACTGGAAGAAGATATGGAGAAAACGGTTGATGAAAAGTTTCGTATAGCTGTACGAGATGCTCTTGGATTTTCTGCTGCAATGTCAGATGCCGTACGTCAGTTTTCTAATTTTAATTGAGTTTACCAACGTCTATTTTATCTGTTTATTTATTTATTTACTTACTTATTTACTTATTTGTAGACAGTTGTGACATAGAGCTAATGAAACTAACATGGTTAACATAAAAAAAAAAAGATTCTTAATAGTATAACAGAATTGTAATACTGTGTCCAATCTTTTGTTAACGAAGTTAGTTTATTTTGGTGAAAATTACGTTATAGTTCTTTTTCTGTAGATCATTATTATATGCATGTAAATAACCAATAGTGATATAGTATTTCTGGCACTGAAGGCGTGTTTCTGCTGTTCGTGAGAGACAAAGTGCTGTTTAACTGATGCTACATTATTGAGTCAGATTCAGAAATCGCCATGAAAATTGTAAAAAAGACACAACTGGTGGTCAGTACATCGATAGAAACTCATTCACCTCACATCTGTCTAATATTGAGAAAATTCATTAGTAGGATTTATCGATTGATGACTGAACACTATTAATATAAAGATACGTGTGTATGAATATATTGTTCTTCATTTTCGCTTGATTTCCAACAAAGACTGTCTAGTGTGATAAGATTGGAATTCTTGATCACTGTGATAGCAAAGCAGGTATCACTAGAGCACGACATTAATAATTTGGACATTGATATTGTCAAACAGGCGTTTCATTATTTTAAAGTGACTGCTTACCTGAGATATATTGAAATTTAATAATTAATCTGGAGTTTACTGTGGGATGTGGAAACCTGGGATTTAACCAAAATATGTGTAATTTGTAAGTTATTACTTCCACTTTTTAAGCGACAAATAGTATTTATTGAACTGCTAAGTTTAAGAAGACTGGTGTTCTAAAAATGGCGCTCACGACCAGAGAACACCATTCTACAGTCAAAATAAAGCGAAAATGTATAATGGTATATCCTCTGGGACCTCCTTCACCCGCTATGGAGAACAAAAAAATTTCACAATATGGCAACGCCGTAGCATAACTTCGAACCATGAGCATTGCTATACCAATCCATCAAGCATTTACTTGGAGTTTCGCCAGATGATTGTTAAAGCCGGTAGATGCAAAGTAATTGCAAATTATATTGAATAATAGGTTGTAGTTTCTCGTACAACTTTCATTAGTCTGGTAGACGTTAATTAAGTTGATTTGCTAGCGTCGATAGTTCTATCATACTCCGAAAGCAAGGTCAGTACGTAAAAAGGGCTTAAGTGGTTTACATTGACATAGTAATAATACTTTTGTTGTTCATCTGTAGCGAAACTGTAAGTAAACAACTATTAAAAGAGCCATTGAAAAGTGGAAAAATATTAGAAAATAAAATAAAAATTCCGTTCGTAATTTTCAGGAGTCAGTAGACATGGATGAAATGGATAAAGAAGAAATGGAAAGATTGAATAACGCTTTATCAGAAGCATTTCGAACGTATTTGCAGTCGAAACCATCTCAGAAGAAGCAACGGAAACAATCAAAAAGTGATATGGCACTTATGCATTTCAGGTTAAGGTATGTAAATACGTTCTCTACATTATTACTGAACACAAGCAAATGAGCAAGTATTTTTAAATTTAGTTTTTTAAAATAACTTTGTCAATACCATTAGAATAGAATAAATTTCTGATGATGCTTATCCAACTGGGGAAGGTTATATTTCTTTCAATGATTTTATTCATGTGCTTTTTGTAGTTCTGATATTTGGAGGTTGGTTGGTTGACATTAGTTGTGCTGGCAGATGATTTATATCCAAGAGTAATGTGTATGGACACATGAACTCAGTTATTGAGAGATTTCTTGTTCATGGTAGATATTTACTTACTAAGTACTCGAAAATTGACTTACTTTTTTTTTTTGGAATGTGCAGTGTTCATATTCGATAGTGAATCAGTAATGTACGAATTTTTCCCTCAGAAGCAATAAATCACGTTGTAATTTAATGTTCAGCTATGATTGCTACTTTTTTAAACATGCTTAGTTATGGATATTCTACTATTGTTTTGTGGTGTTTGGTTTACGTGAAGATTTTATATACAGTGCTCCCGTTAATTACATAGAATATACTTTTGTCATTATTCTAGAAGTGCACGTTTGTTGTGTGTGAGTGAATATATGTTGACTGCCACCATCTGTTGTTCGGCAGCCGATCACCGAAGATTAACTTGTTTGTTGGGAATTAACTGTTGGGGCTCCCATACGTGCGATTTTATCACACAGTATAGGACCGATGACGGGTACCTATACTATCCCACTTCATAATGCTCTTTTGCCATCCTGGTTCTTATAGCACTGCCTGATAATGCATAGTCGTGCTTTCATATAAGAGAGAGAGTATGGAGTTTTATTTGTCTAAATAAAAATTTTCTTATGGTATTTGCATGTTAATATTGAGTGATTGCGCTTATTTAACATTTTTTTTTTTCAGGGTAATAGATTTGATAGAAAGATATCTTCAATATGATCCAGCCCCTGAAATGTGCTTAAAGCTTATTCCGCATTTGTATTCGTGTCTTCAATATGCAATCAAGGAACCACATCAGAAACCTCTTCTTAACAAAGTAAAGTAAGTATAATAAGTAGCTTCTTAATGCTTAGAAAAAATGTTAACTTTAATGGAATAAGTTCTGGTAAAAACACTATGTTCTGTTATTTTTAAATGGCACAAAGCCCTTTTCAACCATAACTGCTTTGATTTTAACACCACCCATTGGTTTAAATCTATGTCCTTTGGACAGTCTGGTGAATTTGTACTGTCAGTTTCTCATCTCGTTTTATATTTGTATATTTATATGTGTGATAATGATTAAAAATTCAGGGTCTCAATTTGGGAAGTAAATCATAAGCTTTAAAACTAAAAAATGAATCAGTGTGTTGCCAGTCCTTTATGAAGTCCATTGACACAGTTTTTATTTTAATAAAAACGTAGCTAGTGTTACAAGCAAGAAATTCTATTGTTTACCCTTGTTATATATATTCAATATGAGGAAAACAAATGGATGAATGAACCTTTTGCTATTTTAGTTGCCGTAATAAAGTTATTATTTATAAATTCATTTTAAATTATAGAATTTTATTTTACTTAGGTTGCAAGTGTAAATGTTTGGAAAGTTAGAATTGATTCGATATTTAAAATTGTTAAAAAATGGTCATTTTGTCATCGTGTATAGCTAAAAATGTTGAATGATGATAACTAGTTCATGAATAAATGAACTCATGTTGATTGTTTCTGTATCCTGCAATGATTGGTTCAAATAATCATATTAAACGTTGTATTTTCTCTTGATAGCTAGCAAGAGAGTCAAGATAGATTTAAAAAAGAAAGTTTATGAGGTCTGGAAATTTGGTTGATGCGATTGAATGTCTGTTTTTAACATTTGCTGTGAAATCTCTCTTTGTAACGTAATCAATCGGTGGACCGAAGTCACTTGTCACAAACTCTACATGTTCAGAAAACAGGTTGGTATGGCTAGTCAGTCAAGTAGTAGTGTGTTGTTCAACAGAACCGTATGAAAGTTTACCATCTACAACAGACAATTGCGAATTATTTTCTTCACGAGTTCAAACTGGGTGGAGCAATTTGCACGTCTACACATGAAAAACATGAACACTGCATTTGAGCCAGGGTAGTGAATGAAGGAACCATACACCGTTACTTTGTGAAATTTCGTGCCGGTGATACATTGAAAAATGAGCTCCGCTACCACCGACCAACAGCATGTTTAGATGTGCTCTTCAGGAACACCGTGGAAGCAGACCTTTGGAAAAGTGGTTGTGCAATCGCAGATAAATTATGCATACATCATACCACTGTTACTCGGTAGCTTCTAGTAATTGGTAAAGTGAAAAATTGAAACTCGCGATTACCATGTGTGGCACCGGTCAACAAGGATTGTCATGTGGAGATGTAGAGTTATCTGAACCGGGAAGGTTTTCTGCCTTGGGATTGTCACATCTGATGAAAAAGGATCGTAAACTAGAGCTGGTCAAATAGTCGATCGCCGTTGGATATCGGATAGATCACGAAACTTTGTAGAAAAATTATAATATCTGAATAGAAATATAACACTGCAATCGTCTTTTTTAAGTGAGTTTCAGTTGGGATAAACATGATTTCGAATAGAAAGTCGAGAAACATACCGGTTCCGTGAAGAATGCTAACACTATTTCTCCTTTGTTATGTCAAAGGATAAGGAAGTGTGTTTGTTCTGTCCCGCTTTCCTGCTTGTGTTGCTCTGATAATAAAAGGGAATTTCGAAAGGCATTACTCCACTTAGCAGAATTCCGACCTCTCTCCTAAAATTGAATTAAGGAAAATGGAAATACAGTGGAAAAAAAAAAGTAGGCCCTACATAAAATAATTTTAGTATTTTCATTTTATATATGTGATTTTTCACAAGATATTGAGAAACATATACAGAATGAATAACACACACTGGGAACTTCAAGCTGTTCTTATTAACTAGTGTATATATACCTGTATAACCTGTATATAGCACTGCCGTACGAAGATAGGTCAGTAAACATTTGCAATCAATTTTTATTATTTATTACCGCAAGAGTACAATGTTTTTATTCATATCATTTTTCAATACACCTGGTCCACTATTGCACAAGCTTTCCGATACTCTGCAAAACAAGGTTTTTGGTTGCACAGCAAGTCACGAATACACCGCTTCCTTCCCCTGTTGATCGGAGCTGAATTGACGGCCTTTGAGAGCATCCTTAAGTGGACCAAACAGATAGTAATCCGAGGGGGCAGATTGGGACTGTGTGTAGGATGCTCCAACACCTCGAAACGCAGCATCTGAAGAGTTTGAGCGGTGTTAAGGCGGTATGTGGACGCGCGTTGTCATGCAACAAAAGAACGCCTTCCGACAATCGAGCTCTGCGTTTATTACGAATTGCAAGCTTCAACTTGCTTACCAGTATATCACTATCTTTTATTGTTTATTCCTTTTCCAGGATTGGCCCTTGTGAGTCCCAAAATACTGTGAGCATTACTTTCCCTACAGAAGGTTGGCTCTTGAATTTCTTCTTGACGGAGATCTGGAGTACTTCTATTTCTGCTCTTGGCGTTTGGTTTTTGGTTCAAAGTTGAATCCATGTTTCCTCTCCAATGATGATTCGCCTGAGAAACGCTTCACCTTCGTTAGTGTAACAATCCAGTAAGTGCTCACAGATTCTTAGACATGGTTTCGCTTGTGCTCTTTGAGTTTTTCCGAAACTCATCTCGCACAGACTTTGTGAAAGTTCAGTCTATTATACATGTCGTCATATGCAGAAAAATTACTAATCTGCATATAGATTCCCACTTCATTAAGTCACTCGTCTGTTATTTTCAGAATCAAGGCACGGACTCGTTCAGTGTCATCAGTTGTTGCTGTAGCTGCTCTTTTCTCATTCTTCACGCATGTTCGGCCACTTTTTAACTGTTCAATCCACTGGTAAATAATTCGCTGTGGCAACACATTGTCTCCGTGTTGTATTAAAATTTCTCTTATGAATCTCTGCTCCGGGTACACCTTCAGACTATGGTGCACACAGAGAGTGGGTGCGGCCATCTTTACTTCGCAACATTGCAAAGCGGGCTGATGTGAAAACGCTGCAACCTAACACAGGCGAAGCCAACGGTGACACCTAGGGTCTGGTGAGCACAGAATGCCGTAGACCCAACCTGAAAAGAAATAGAAAAATATTGCAATTCCTTATTGACGTATCCCCGTATCTGGGAGGGTCGTTTTGTGTGGGCAGATAACCTGAATGATGAACATAGGCGTGTAGGGAAAGTACAGGTTTTACATTAAAACAGAATATATACCTATATGTATATATACAAGGTGAACTACTTAGTGATCCCTCCGTGTAACTTCTAAACTAATTGATAGAAATAGCTGAAATTTTGTACCAAGCAAATATCAAAAGGGAAGGGGGGAACTTCACATACTCGACAATATCACGAGATTAGCAGTGTTGCCATCTCAATGTAAAGATTTATTTTTCAAATGGCACTATGTCAGGTTATTACGTATTTCAAATTACATGTAAAACGAAACATTAAAATACCACACTTCTATTCACTTTCACCAACTAAGGAAACTACAATATCACAAATATCCAAATTTCAGGGGGCTTTACAACAGTAATAAAGCAACCGAGATGAACGAGGCGGTGCATATCTAAAGTAACTTAGTGTCGGATGCTATGACCATGATATATAACTGTTTTAGAGCTCATCGAACTTTGCATCTTCGTGATACTGTACGATCCTTAGTTGCCAACACTGGAAAAGTGTGATATTTTAATTTTCCGTTTTACATATAGATTTGAAAGAGGTAATAAGCTGTTGTAGAGCCATTTGAAAACATAAAACTTTATATTGGGATGGCAAAACTGTTAACCTGGTAATATTGTCGAGCATGTCAAACTTTTCCGATATTTACTTAGTACAAAATTTCAGCTATTTCTGTCAATTAGTTTAGAAGTTAAAAAGAGGGGTCACTAAGTGGTTTACTCTGTATATAGAGAAATAATGTAAGCATAGAAGATAAAAGCAGCCTTTGGGAAGGCAATTGCGCTCCCAGGGGATCCCAAACTGATACGTAGTTATTGTCTGTGTTAAGTCTCTTCCACCTTATCCTCCATTAAACCCAGGTTTTCATACCTATGTCGACAGTGCTGATACTAGTTAGGGAAAATTCGATATTTAATACGTTTTTTTGAACAGGTCCGAAACAGGATACAGAACAGAGAATTAATGCGTTCCCAATGCATGTGTAAGATAGCTTTTCAATCGCTATACATTCATCGAATAGGTGTAGCTATAAATTCGATAGTGTTTAGTAATACGAGACTACTGATACTTAGTATTTGTTACTGGTTCATTAAAAGTACAGTGTATCCACTTCTTTATCGTAGGTCAAGTTTGCGAAAGCTGTGTCAAGTGAGAAACTTCTCATCAGTGAAGCATATATCAATGTCTGACGTAACTGAATTGCTGAATGAAGTGACAAACCAAAGTGAAGTCCGTAAGTAAAGTTTCATAATAATATATCTTTGTAATTTATATACTATCATAAATTCTGTACCTTGCATACAATTTCATATGTACAAAGACTTTAAATATTGGCTACATTTATTTATCAAAGTACATCAACGTCAAAAAACAAGGGAAGAGTTGTTAGAATATACATACTAGAGCAGAAAATAAACCAAAATTTAAATATGTATTGTTGCGCATAAGACGTGTTACTTTCCTTTCTATCTAAAAACAAATAACGATTTCTACAATTCATTTCCTGTAAAGTCTGTCAGCAAGTAACACTATAATTTAATGTTGAAAATAAATATACATACTCGGTGAGGAGAACTTTTTTAATATAGTAACTTGTTCATTACTTCTCCCTGTGTCGCGTGGATAAACACGGTGAGTGTGGATGTTCACGGAGTTCACTCGTTGCCTCCCATGTTCTTTGTTCCACCATTATTATCCAGCTCATTATCACCGTCTTCTTTAGCCTAGATGCATAAACGTGGACATTAAACTAAACAAAAATATCTCCTTTAATTTAAATCAGACCTCCCCACGAAATATATATGTATATTAAGCTAGGTTTTATAACAATTCTTTCTTCTGCCAAGAAGAAAAATTTCAATTTTTAAAATTAAAAAATAATGCTGCTGTTTCATTGTGAAAATAATCCTTACGCATTTTAAATTATTAGTATCCGTCGACTAAAAGAAAAAAAGATTTTTTCTAAAAACATTCCTTCTTAAAGTTTGAGTAGCTTATTTTTATGTATGTTTACGTCCCTTTGAACTTAAAAACGATCCCACCGCCGACAAAAACTTAACGAAATTTTGCACTTTTACTTCTCGTTTTATTTCTTTTCTGAAATAGACCAATGCTAAAGTCCACATTGCATTCATGTTTAACTTAACGGCCACTTTTGTTTGTTTAATTGTCTCAGATTGATGCATGTACATAATACTTTCTTTACATTGCATAACTTAATGAAATGAAATACATGCTTCTGTATGAATTCGAAAGATAATTTCCAATTCTGGGATCATACGAACTTAATGCGCTTTCATAAATTCTTTAACATTATTTTTCCGTCATGAAACCATGTGATACGATACCTGTACTGTTACAAGAATAGTACCATAACACGGATTGCTTATATATGGAGTAAACCGTTGAAAATAGAGTTAGGAAAACCTGAATTGCACGAAAACATTGTCAAAATTCATCAAATTATGCGTGCAAATCGGCGGTTGATTGTTCAGTTAGCAGACGAAGTGAACATTTTGATAGAGAAACTGTGCGGAAAATTTTAACTGAAGACCTAGGTAGGCATGCGCAAAATGTGCCAAAATGGTCCCGAAAGACCTCATCGATGAACAAAAAAGCAAAGGAGGATGGAAGTGTGCATAGAACTGTTGGAAAGACAGGACAAAATTTGAGATCGAATAAACACAGGTGATGAAACCTAGGTCCTCGCGTATGATTCTGAAACAAAGCAACAAAGTTCTCAATGGAAGACAGCTAACTTCCCAGATCGAGAAAGTTCCACTAATCAAAATCACAAATCGAAATGATGTTTAGGACATTTTTAGATATCCGTGGAATCGTGCACCATGAATTTGTACCACGAGGTCATACAATCAACCCAAATATACTATTTGGGAGTGCTGCAGAAATTGCGCGAAAAGGTGAGATAAATGACCACAATTTTTCGCGAGAAACTCGTGGCTTCTCCGTCATGACAGTGCACCTGCCCACACGTTACTCTATACTGGAGTTTTTGACCAGAAACAAATAATTGTGGTGGAGCAACCACCATACTCATCTGATCTCGCTTTTTTAAATCTAAAAATTAAAACAATGTTGAAAGGTAGGCATTTTGATGATATTAATCCGATGACTACTCTGAAGGCCATTCTAGAAATAGTGTGTTCCAAAAATGGAGCAGGTGCTGATATAAATATATAGCTTCCTAAGTGGAGTACTTTGAAGGGATCACATCAGTATTCAGCAATAAGGTATGTAGCACATATTATGGAACTAGTTCGTAAACTTTATTGTCAGACCTCGTACCTAGAAGGGAACAGCGAGGCTATGTAGTATGAGACCTACAGCTTTATATAGTGTATTTGGCTATATATAAAGTACATAAGTAAACAACAATTTCCCCTAACAAAAGAAAAACTGCAATTCAAAATGGAAATGAACGACCAGAAAAGTTTTTTTTTTTTTTCTCGATTTTCTTGAAAATTACATAGAAGAATTTCCCCTCACGCATGTTATCCTGTTAAACTCGATGTGATCTATGGACTGTGATACATATCGTATGTGTTCAATATTTAGGTTAAACAAATTGAAATTTCAGAGTTAATCGTAATTTTAGGCTATAGCTCATTAACCATACGATATAAGTCGCCTTGCTAGTATCGTAGCGAAAAGCTTAATGAAGAAGAATGTACTTCAGTGGTTTGCTTCTAGTACGGCATCAATTATAAGATTGCAAATTAACTAGTTATCTTCAATTTCTCGAAAACTACGCATAAGCTATTATGCTTACTACAACGATAATATGTGTATGTTACTATGGACAGTGATCCGTAGCGTATGATATCACTTTCTGTTATGGCCAAATCTGTCTATTCATGTTTTTTAGTTTAAGCTAGACATAAATATCTATACTTTATACAATTAGTTTAGAACAAAAAGGATCCGCCATTGTGAAAGAGTGTATATTCGTTTAAAAAGAAGATATTTTGTAAAAATTAAGAAGGTAAATGATAAAGTATTTACACAAAATACATAAATTCGCATATATTGTATTATGTGTTGCAATTTTGAACAGTTAAATAGTGAATTACGTTAAAGTGATTCTTTAGTACATCTAAACTACGACCCAAACTGAAAACCATAAGTAGGGAGATTTAGCCATAAAAGAAAGTGATATCATACGCTACGGACCATTGTCCATAGTAACATATACATATTATCGTTGTATAATGCATGCTATTTTGTTCAGCTCAAAAAGTTTCATAAATTATAGACTGACTATAAAATGCCAAAATGGAAATGTTGAGTAAAAAGCCCAGATTTTATTTCAGAACTGGTGGGACATATAGCCACGCGCTTTCTTCTGGCGATTATTTGAACTACTTCCACAGTTGTGCCCGTTGTTCACTGAGCAGTGTTAGGCACATAGGTCACGTCTTAACATTAAACCGAACTTTTCCAATTTTTGGCACTTAGCACGGATTTTATTTTCAGTATACAATTGTTTTACCTTTATGTCCTATGTTCAGACCTTTTCTTCCATTAAACAACAGTATTGTACAAATTTCATGTCATAGTTAAAATTTAGTTGCTGGTTGGATTATGAATAATTTCTTGAAAACATTAATTTAGTTGAAAATAACGGAAGCTTTCTCAGAAGAGAAATTCTATTGAAATTTAGTAAGTTTATTCTAGACTATCTATCTATCTATGTATATACGAGGTGTGTTAGAAAAGTAATGAGACTGATTTTGTACTAACTAAACTTTTTGTTTTTCAAACAACAATGTTATCCCCTTCAAAGTAGTTCCCTTGGGCAGCGAAGTCGTTGTTCCCACTCTTGGTAGCAGCGCTGGAAGTCTTCAACTGGTCAACAGGTCGGTCAGTCTTTTGAATATTCTCCAGAGTTCCAAAATGGCGTCCTTTAAGGGCATGTTTCAATTTTGGGAAAAGGAAAAAGTCACAAGGACTCAAATCAGGTGAATAGGGGGGTTGAGGAACAAGAGTAATGCGTTTTGAGGTCAAAAATTCATTGATGGAAATTACCGTGTGACACGGAGCATTGTCATGATGAAGCATCCACTTGTCTGTAATGTCTGGTCTCACACGAATCACTTTTCCTGAGCCTTTCAAGGACACTTTTATAAAACACTTGGTTAACAGTTTGTCCTGGTGGAACAAATTTTTTATGCACGATACCGTTAGTGTCCAAAAAAAAATCAGCATCATCTTGGATCTTTGATTTGCTCATTTAACATTTCTTCGGCCGAGGAGATGACGGAGTATGCCACTCTTCACTTTGCCGCTTTGTTTCAGGATCGTACTCAAATATCCAGGATTCATCACCTGTGATCACACAATTGAAGAGTTCTTGGTCATTGGCAATCCTCAAGATGATCAACGCTCACGTTTTTTCGATTGTCCTTCTGTTCAGTTGTGAGGTTTTTCGGCACCATTTTAACACAAATCTTTCTCATGTTCAAATCGTCTGTCAAAATTTGATGTAACAGTGAAAGTGTTTAAATTTAGCTGTCCACTCATCATCCTATTGTTAAACGCCGGTCTGATCTCACAAGAGCCCTCACACGTTCAACGTTTTCGTCAGTTTTGAAGTTGAAGGTCTCCCTGAGCGAGGTTCATCTTCAACGTGTTCTCGGCCTTCCAAAAATGATTTGTGCCAGCGGAAAACTTGTGCTGTTGATAAGCAATGTTCCCCGTAGGCCTGTTTTTCAACTTTTCAAAGGTCACACTCGCGGATTCACCAAGTTTAACACACAACTTTATTTCACAACGTTTCTCTAAATTCCGATGCTCCATTTCTGTAACACAACAAAAACACAACTTCACTGATGGCGCTGTCAAAACTAATGTGTTAGCTGTACGGAGTTGTAACTTGAACTAATGAAGTGGAAGGGATAAACAAACTGGTCTAGCACAGGCCGGTATACACAACGTTCCCAGATTGCCCGCAGTGTTGCCAGTCACATTACTTTCTCACACACCTTGTATATATGTAGAGAGAGAGAGAGGATGGTAAGAAACTATTTGGACGAACTTCGTGAGCTGATTCCGACACCGAAACTAGCAAAAAAAAAGTTCTCTGGAACTTTGGTCAGTGACGGATAATTTCACCGATATAAGATGCCGAAAGCGTGGGAAAATGAAATTCAGAGGGCTGTAATTCACAAACAACGCAAGTAGAGAGTGCGGTTTAAAACTTGACAATCGAAATCATACCTGGTCGATTGAAAAATGCTTGTTTCAGACCTCCACAAGATGTGTGCGAGGGATTCCCCAAAGGAACGTAGAGATTCCCTATAACCTGGCAAGTAAAGATGGGTCGAAATCGTTATGGATGGACAGATTTCCTACCTGATAACCATAATTCGTCATAATTTGTACGTAATAAGTTGGTATCTCATGCATTTACGAACAGGGTGGTTCATAGTTGTGGAAGCAAGTAGTGAACAATGCTCAGAATACGTATGTCTCGTGCAAACGTGTGTGCAAGCGACGGAAGTGTAAGAAGCAGCATCAGAAACATACAATGCATTCTCGGTTCTGCAATAAACCCTTAAACCCATTGAAAATAGCGGATGACGTAACATATGCTGTGTAAGTTGAATACCAACAGCATAGGAAGACGTGAGCCATGTAACCCCACGAAATGATTCCAGACATCAAAGCAAACAAACAAGGTTCCACAGTTTGTTGTGCCCCGTCACTGTGTGTCAGTAGCATACGCAGGGAGAGAAAGTGACAAAAAATATCCGCAATAGTACATGGAGGTAGACGCTAGTTAGTATTTACTGTATATCTGAAAGTATATTGTTTGTAATCGAATAATGGAAGAACAGCTGAGTCGTTTGAAATGGGAGTTTTTAATATACATGGGTCGTTGAAGGAAAAAGTTCTTATTTTTGTTTGGAAAAAGTACGAGCCGATAATTCACATGAAAGTAGCAATTTTTTTCTTTCTTTCCTCTACATTTATCGCCCAGTGCAAATGTTCGTGCGGGCTATCACGCATGCATGGAGCGTGATTAGCATGAATCATGCAGTGAGAAACGTGCCGTGCCCATACAGACTAGCGAGTCGTGACAGAACAACGTGTGTTTGCGGTTTGAATTAAAGAAGAGATTAGTAAACCTAGAAATACTAAGTCCACTGCAGTTTACGGTTCTTAAGTGAGAAAGTTAACTGTTTGTCTTCGCTGGCTTGATCTATCACAGGGTACTTCCAAAACTGTAATTGATAAGTAAGAATATTATGTATATTATTTCGTTTTGCATACTATAATTTTTTTTTTTGCTATATGTTACTTTCTGTAAGTCTTGAAGTGTGATACAGATCGTAATTACTTTTTCCATGGATAATTTTTGAACGTAATGTTTTACTTTTCATGACAGCTGCCCAGCTCTTCATCGAAATGGAAGAGGAAATAACAAAGATTAGTGCATTCCTTATCAGGTGCGCTCTTCAGATAAAAAAGAAATACCAAGAACGGGAAGATACGCCTAATAAAAAAAAGAAGAAAAAGAGCAAAGGTGATATTTCTCCTGTTATACAATTTTACGAAGCCGCTCTCACGAACTTCTTCCAGAAGAGGTAAGTTAACTAAACAAGGTAGTTGTACAATGGGTCGAAAGAAAGTGACCCATGATTTGTAAATTATGTTCGTTGAGATCCTGTAGCTAGTTACCATACACGCTTGCAAGCAGGAATATGGTTGATTATATATATTGTTGCACGTGGCACCTTCAGATAATAAACATTCGAATAATATAGGGCATTCATAACAGTGAGGAGGGAAGTGTAATGTAATACAACCGAGAACTAAAAAATAAATAAATAAATAAATAAATAGGTGAAAGACACTAATATATCAATGTCTTCTTGCGATCGTAGAGCGAGAACCAAAGGTATGTTTTATTATTGAAACCATAAACAATACAGCTCTTTCTTCGCATAGAGACCAACAGGTTATTCAATGTGTCGGCTTAAACGTCCAACAAAAGAAAAATTCAAAGTTCTACAAGTAGGAAAACTCAAAGGGTATTTTCCTCATAGGTAGTTATCGTTTTTTGAGTACTAGCTTTCGTTAAACTGATGTCTAATACTCATGCAACATCGTTTTCGTAGTAAATATCGACTACGATCTACAGACATTGTACCTACGTTCAAATCAATGTTTATTATTGTTTTCATATTGTTATTTTAACTGTTTCTTCAAGGCTTTTTTTTCTTTCTTTTTTTTTCTCGAGCACTTTACTTTCCGTTTAATATGGACATACACTTTCCGCTTTGCAGTCCTTGTTTGTGCAAGAAATTGAAAACAGGACATTGGCTTATATTGTAACTGAGACAGTGTCATTGCTAACGCCATTATACTTAGTGAGGCTGTGGTGGCTCAGTGGTAGAGCGCTCACTTCTTGTGTGTCTGGTCCCTGGTGTGAGTGCCAAACCTAAGGAAATGTCATATTATTTCTGTTATTACTTAGCTAGATGCAGTTGTGAAAGTAAGAATTCTAATGCAAAAATGGCGAGTTTGCAGTACATAATATATTTACTTCATCGTGTGATTGGAGAACATACTGCCACTTCGTTGAAAATGTTCACGAAAAGTTCTTGGGTTATTTTATAAAGACATTTGCAAGGACTATTTGAAACATGTCCTCCCGAAATACGGTTAATAAATAGCAATTTTTATGTAATTTATTTGCTGGTGGTATAGAAATAGAATCCAATAAGTAAACTATAATGTATTTCGTAGAAAAATATGTGTTGTTTATTAATCATTTCTAATTTAGTATTCTTATATTTCCACGAAACTAAGTTCACCCCAAACCACCATGCTTAGGGGCATTTTTGTACGTAAGTTTTGTCATGTACACTTCTCCAAAATGTAATTATTCTCATGAGTTTTAAAATTCCTTAAAATAGGCACTTTGACAATAATATGTCGACAAGAAAGGAGTAACAAAACATACCAAATACAGGTCACAGTTTTCTGATTGAAATATTTAGCTACTGTTTTGTTACTGAGTACATTACTTTCAGAACAAAGTAATGTGATGACTAATGCAGTAATTCTAGTTTCAGAACCTTACACTTCGACCATAAAAACCGTAATAATAATAATACCGTGTGTCTGGTAAAAAGTTCGTTCGATTTAGATACAACTGCATGTTAGTGCATTGCCCAAGGGCATCGGTAAAATCGTGATATATTAAAGGCCCCGAAGATAGATTACATGAAGAGGAAATGTTCTTGAACCATTGGTTTCGGATATTGGTATGCAGTTTATACTACTAGTTCCAGTGACTTAATTATTTTTAAATTATTGCATTGTGAAGGGTAGGAGACTAGCATGGGCTAGAACTGGACGCAGCGCTTAATATTAAAAACGAAATTTTGGTTATATACGTGAAAGGTTAATGGTAGTATGTGTTACTGAATGAGATATTAAGTTAATACTGAGTGAAATGAAATATTTTGTGGAAGCAATAAATTAAGGTTTTGCTTAGCAAAAGAATACATTGATAAGATATTAACAGACCAAAACCATATATGCGAAGAACTTTAAATGTCGAATGAAAGCAGGGAATTCGTTGTTATCCATTATAAACTCTTTTACCTTAGCGAATTTTGTCGAAGAATGTGAAGCTTCAAATATGAAGACAATAATTGTTCCTGTTGTGCTCTGTGGTTGCAGAACATTGTTACTTTGATGGAAGATCACAGACTTAAAGTATTTAAAATTAAAATATTGAGGAGAATATTCGGACTCAAGAGAGACGGGAATGACAGAATCTTCATAACGAGGAACTGCATAATTTATAGTATACCTAACATTGTTAAGGTTATAAGTCAAGGAAGTTCAGATGGGTAAGTCATATAACCAGAATGGAAGAAAGTAGAAACGCTTTCAAAGGTTTCCTCCCGTAAAGGAAGGTTCCTCTCCTCTTCTAGCCCTAAGAAAACTCTGGCTAAGGGTTTATATATAATGTTCGAAAGGTTTCTAGATTCAATGGTATATACTGTCTTTTTTGTATTATACCAAATACAATTAAACATTTTCTGGAAAACGTTCTCGAAAAACCTCTGTTTTTCCCAGACGTTCACCCAGGTAAGGAGTTAATTCGGTACTTTTTAAATTACATATCAACGTTATTTGTTCATGTGTCTCAAAGAGTGCATAAGAAGCAGTTTATGTTCTAATTTCCACAAATACATACATTATGTTACAATAATCGTATGAGGAGTAGAAAGTATATTTCTTAAGGAGAACGTAATTTCATTATAAAGACCTTTTGTGTTTATGCTGTAGGTTCGAAACCAGCTGTTTTTTTTCAAACAGAAACTGGTTTAAACCAAAAAATGAAAAATGTTCGTAAAAGTGTAAGTGTACGTAAAATCCCTACGAACACACTTGTGGGTTATCACGTTTTACTTCCGTATATTATTCGTATTCTATTCAGACCTAAATTCCCCCATTCATTACTCAAAAAGATTATACTACAAAAGCAACTTATATATATACTGAGTGGTAGGTAACTCCACCGACAAACTTTGGGAGGTGATTCCTTATATGAAATGAAAGAAAAAAGTTCTTATAAACATAGGTCGAAAAACGTCTCATTTCAGAGTTATGAACTGCCGAAAATTCGAAAAATCATGTTTCGAAACGCCCTGCCTTAGAAACTATAGGACCTATAACAAGCGGTTTAAGGAATTACACAGGAACTAGTATGCGAACTATCTAAATATCCATGTTTTACCATCCTCCGTTATCGGCGAAACGAACGCGTTATTAGTACTTAAAGGAGTATCCCTATACCTCAATTTCCTTTTTACAGTTCATTTCGCCGATAACGGAGGATGGTATAACATGGATATTTAGTTCGCATACTAGTTCCTTTGTAATTCCTTAAACCGCTTGGGATCGGTCCAATAGTTTCTAAGGCAGAGCGTTTCGAAACGTGAATTTTCGAATTTTCATCGGTTCATAACTCTGAAAGGAGACGTTTTTCGTCCCATGTTTATTAGAACTTCTTTCTTTCATTTCATATAAGGAATCACCTTCCAAAGTTTGTCGGTGGAGTTACCTACCACCCTGCATAAGTTAACGAATGTTTCTTCTGTGATTTATATATATATATACATAGTTTGTTATTGTTACGCAATTGCAATCAAAGAAAAATTCTAAATATTGTTTCGTTTTGATAATGTTTACTATTTGTAAATACATCGAAATACCGTAACTTTTTTGGGGGAGGGGGTCATACAAACCCCACGAGAGGCATTTATTGAAATCAGAAGTATCTTTGGTATCAACTTATGTATAAATGGGTCAAAGCCAAAGCGGTGATGTGCAAATTAAGTCGTCGTATTTCTTTAACTTGGACTAAATTAGTTCTTCTGTACTTTGCAATATTTTGAAATTGTCCATATGTTATTCTGTATAATGGTTTCACTTGTGCAACTGTTTATCTTTTTGTCCTTCTTAAATGACTCTTGACAATTATATTAACAAATATGTAAAGATCAGTATAACGTATTTTTATCAGGAGTCCTTAGTGAGTGAGTCGGCAGACGTATCGCATTTGTGGCCAATTAGTCTCGGTTTCGAGTTCAAAGGGAGGACAATTTCTCTCGGATGTAAGCCGAGGAGTGGTTTGGTTTCCGCTTTAAGCTTATGTAACCCCTTCCAGCATAACCCGGTTGTTTCATAATAACACCAAGGCAAAACAAACTTATTTCTATCCATATGTGATATAAATACATAGTGCAAATTATTTAAACCAAAATAACCTGGTTTAAACCGGTTTTTGCCAACCCTGTTCAAAACAAAAGAGGCAAAATGAAATCATGAAAATTGTGAATTTACAACTAAGGTATTCGGAAGAGGTATACACAGGAATCAGTGAGCGGTGGGAGAATCTTATGCTTAGCGTACAAGAACTACTAGAAACAAGAGGTATCGAGAAAAAACTAAGTCTTATTACGTACCAACCGTATAGCACAACAGCATATTATCGTTTCATATATTTTAAGCTTCAAATTCCTCAACAGAATTCCGATGACAGAAGATTTTGACCTGAATAGTAACACAAATTCCCTGCTTTTTAGTTGACATTTAATGTCTTCTTGAATATGGTTTTGGTCTGTTAATGTTGATCTTAGATATTTGAAAGTATCTATTTTATCGGAAGTATTATTTGACATCTTAACGCATTCATAATTCGCGGTATTACGATCCCGACGAACTTTCATGTATTTAGTTTTCTCTGCATTTATTTCTAAACCCATGTCCCTGCAAGGGTTTAATAAGACCTCCGCATTTCTTTCTATTGTTCTCCTATCATCCCCTATCAGATTTACCTATCAGCACACACTATTACCTCGTGAGCACCATTCCGGTCCAGGGCCTGGTTGCTATCGTTGATTTTCGGTATCGCGTATTCCAGAACAAAATTGAATAATAATGGCAACAACGCATCTCCTTGTTTGAAGCCAGTCTTGACACGTGAAATCTCGTGGACAAGTCGAATTTGACTGGGATTCAGTGAAACACATCTTAATTAATTTAACCAACTTTTTTGATGTACTAAATGCAGTAAGAATTTTGTACAATATTTCTGTCCTAATCGGGTGATTGGTCTTTCAGAAATAAATACATAACTGTTATATTGGGGTAGTGTATTCCCATTTCTTATATTTGTGCTGCATTAATAAATGCATACTTTCACACTTGAAGTTTGTTTCGTAATTCAAATATCATTAGTACATGTGTGTAATAAGTTCATAGTTACGTAACAGTTCCTTTTTCTTGATTTAGATAACACGATTTTTTCACTACTGTAACAATCGAGGCCACTTTTTAGAACCCGCTGATCTACATGACACATTTCATGATTCAAAATATTTGTGTTACTTCAAAATCGTTGGGCTTTTAAGTGTTGAGGTTCTTCGCTTCCCTGGTTGGGAAATTATCGGAAACAAACATGGACCAGTTATCGACTGTGTAAAACGTGACTTTCCATGAAGAATTTATATACATCTAATATAAATAAAATAAAGAGTTTGTTTGTGTGTTTGTCTGTCTGTGTGCGGCCTGGGGACCAGACGAATGGACCGAGAGTTACCAAATTTTGGTCAGGAATACCTTGGCCCAAACTCCAGATCAAAATGAAGCCTTTTTTTTTCTTTTTTTTTTTCAAATTTCGAACCAGGGGCGTCTCGGGGGAGGGGGGGCGTTTACCGGAACCGGCTTGGGAACCAGACAAATTGACCGAGAGTTACCAAATTTTAGTCACGAGTACCTTGGTCGAGGCCAGAGTTAAACGTTTTTGTCGAAATTCGAACCAGGGGGGTCTCATGGGGGCGTTTACCGGGACAGGTAAAAGTAGTAGAAAATGACCGCTACTAGTGTCGAATTCATAGTTTTCGCGGTCGCTGAAATCAATGGTGACACTTCCCCGCCAAGTGGACTTTGTGGTGGACAAACACTTCATTTCATTTTCAATGGTAACACTTCCATTAGCAATGACTTGCAAATTTAGTTACAATTGCATGCGGGACGGGAGTCAGCGGGGGGGGGGGGGGGATACCGAGACATGTAAAAAAAAATAGCCCAAAATGACCGATATTAGTATCAAATCCATAGTTTTCGCGGTCGCTGAGATCAATGGTGATACTCCCACAGGCGTTGATTTCCAAATACAGCCCCCGTGCAAAGCATGGGTATATTCAACTAGTTAAAAATAAAACAGAAGCTGTAAGGAAATAATAGAAAATTTTAAAAAAAAATCAACCGCTGATGTTTGACCCAGGTTCAAAACTATTAAAATCCATCAGAAAGAAAGAATGCGCATAGCTATGGGAATAACTGAAGAGGTGCATTTTAGTTCTGTCTATGGCGAATGACCTTGGAAGTCCACATCCGTTTCTTATATTATGGGTTTTATGATTAAAGAGTAAGCTCTTAAAACTCCAGGTAAGTTTTCTACATTAGGCAAGGCACTGTTTTGTTCTGAAAGCAGGATGTCCATCGGTCACGAGAGTCATGAAAAAGTCACGAAATTTAGCTTTTGGGTCACGATTTTTTTATATGTACAAATATAAGTATAGACTGGAAAATTTTGTTCTATAAAAAGTCAAAATTTACCACCAAAAATGTCTATGGTCTGCTTTAGACGAAACCAAATAACAAGCAAAGCACGCTTCTATCGCATGCATGAAAATTTGGCCCAATTCGCACTCAAATCGCTCCTGAGAACGTTATTAAATTTTGTGGTTTGGCAAAGAAAAGGTCACGAAATTTCATTTTGGAATTTTAGTAGACACCCTGGAAAGTAGTATTGTATTAAGTAGTGAAATAGCTGAGTATTTCAAACAGAAAACTGAGCTATATTAAAAATGTGTCTTTGCTCTTTCCCGTCGATGCGATGCTGATTTTAATTCACGTGCACAATTAAAATTTTAAGGAGACTACTTAACGTTGTACAAGAGTATTATAACTAATTTGCTTCTTTAAATTTTGCTTTCTATAGGGACTGCCTTTTGCCTTTCCAATTCTTTAAGCAAGCCTTTAGTATGGAGTGGGAAGGCGTTGCAAGCTTGGCTCTGATGCTGATACAGTTTGCGTTTGGTCCAGAGATAAGACCGTATCGTCGTGTTCAGGCTTTCGAATTGCTTAAGAAAGTGTATGACAATAGATATATTGTAAACCAAGAGGACACTGTATTATCTGAACTAGACACGGAACTAAGTAAACGTTTGGTTGAGGTAAGTTTGTGTTACAATTATTTAATATTTCATTTTAACAAAAGAAACACTGACGTATATATATGTCTGTATTTTCATTCATTGTCGATAGTGTCTGAAGGAGGATATGTTAGATATCCGAAACCGTTACAAATTATAATTTAAATAAAGTGGGTTTTGAGCTTTGATCAGTGTTTCTTTTGTTAAAATAATCAATCCAAAGCCATGGATAATCTTAATATTTCATGTTGAGTAATTACATCAGGCATAGGACAGTGATGTAATAACAGAAAAGTCTGACCGCTTGAGTGAGGGACTCAAATCCAGTCTTCCGTTTGCTAAGAGTTTGCTCTATCAATGGTTTGTCAGAAGCTCAGAAACACAGAAATTGTTTGACCTAAGTGGCGCAATCGTTAGGCAAGGAGCAGGTTGAAGTTTTGTTTCTATTTGCTTAGAGATAATATGCTACATTCTCATATCACGTTAAGTAAAATGTAAGCAATCTTTGATATGATATTTTGTTTTGAGAAGACCTCATTGATAAGTATGGTGTCGTAAATATATAGTATTTCTTAACTGTGCTATCAAATGTTTTGATAATTCTCAATACAGAAAGGGGCATGATGAGATTTTTGTCACTTTTCACCTATTTACAAGAGACAAGACCACTATGAGCCCTGCTAACAGAAATAAAGTTGAACTCAGTATTACTTTGTATAGTAAGTTCGATTTTATTGCTGTTGGTAATTAGGCTACTCGAGCGCTCAACTTGTCAAAAGTTAGTATCATCGTCTATTCTATTAATATAAATGTTTATGTAAGTTAAACAGGAGCGTCGTAGGGGGGCAGCCGGCACCAGTTCCCCATTGATCTAACCAACTAGTAGTATTGTCACAGTACAGAATCAAATTTTACAAAAATCTTTAGACTACAATGAAGTTTGAAGGCAAATATCTTCAAATCTCATTCGTATCAAGAATATTGCAGTAGTTTCTTGCATACAAGCAGTCTACCTCCCCACCGTAATCTACCTTTCTAAGTTATAAATACGGTCAATGTACATGCTTACAACTCTTATCCATAGAACTGTCTGCATGGAAGTGACCTTTTTCCTTTTCAAAACATACTGTGTACAACATCTGTAAATGTCTCCTTTCATCTCATCCTTTGTGCCCATTTGCAGGAAACACCTTTCCATGTTACACTTAAGGGCAATGTACAATGCATGTTTACAACTCCTCGTCATAGGAGATTAAGAGACCTTTTCGTCCTTGAGGACATGCTGTATACCGCACCTGAAAATGTACTTCAACATTGTATCCATTTGCTGGCATAATGCTTTTACATGTCAACACAGGCAATGTACAGTGTATGGCGAAAAGTAATTACACCTGAAGAAATGTCATATCTGTATCTCACATCAGGGTGTCTATCGGTCACGATTTTTTTTTAACTGTACAAATGTAAGTACAGATTGGAAAATTTTGTTCTATAAAACGTCAAAATTCACCACAAAAATGTCTATGGTCGGCTTTAGACGCTACCAAATTGCAAACAAAGTACGTTTCTATCGCATGTATGAAAATTCGGCCTAATTCGCACCCAAATCCGCTCTTGAAAATGTTAGGAAATTTTATGATTTGGTAAAGAAAAGGTCACGAAATTTCATTTTGGAATTTTAGTAGGCACCCTGCACATGTACATTACCTAAAATATATGTAGTTCTGTCCATGTTTTGAAAATCCCCCACTTAGATGTTCAACATGACATGTACACATAACAGGTAAAGAATAGGCAATGTACATTCCACTTCTGTAGACTGTCTGCTCATCAAAAAGAAAAAGGCAATTTTTCACGTAAAACTACATGTTTTTATGTAAAAACATGTAATTTCCGTGCGAACCATGTTACACATGAACTATACATGCATTCCCAGGCAATGTATTGCCTGCTCTTTCTAAAATTTTCATAAGAGTTGGAGATTATTTACGAGCAGACTACTAATGTTGTCCTTTAACTGAGATACTTACAGCACAAAATAACACCACATTTGCTAAGAAAATTTATTCGTGTACTTTTAATAAGTTATTTACGTTTACACGAGTATTGTAATTCTGTGAAAACCAGCCACATTAGTTTATTAGAAAATACTAGTTTGTAGAATAATACTAACAAAATGAACATACTAAAACATCGCCGAACTAGTGGAAAGTCGATCCCCCTCCATCCACGCTCTGTTTGCTGAACAGATGCTTCATCTACAACGAGTTAGTTTATAGGTTAGATTAAAATTTTTGTGTGTATGTTCACTTCACATACTATATCCAGAATGATCAGTTCTTGTTTGTAATTACAAAACTTTTTTTTGTTGTCAATCTAAGAAGACATCTTGGGGACTAGATCTTCAAGAATGGCAGAAATATGGCATCTAAACAAAGAAAAGCATCATCGCTCATTGCCATCAGTAGTCAGCAGAAAAGAGATGTAGCAAACGCATAGTGTTATTCTATTGAGATTTTCCCCTGCCAATAACTAGATATTTTATTGTGTAAAGTATGTTCGTTAATATGGGAAATATCAGACACACGAGTATTTATGTCTAAAGAATAATCTGATAGAAAAAGATTCATACGAGTAATAATAATGAAATCATTAAGGAAGAAAATAACATGATGTAGAATATTAAGCCGTGAATAAAACTGTAACAGTCACTCGTACAGTGCATTCGTAGCAACACATGTGTTCAGAATAGGTAGTAAGTACAGACTCAAAATGAACTCTCAGAAGAGTTTCTATGAGGTCTATAGTGAAAACAGCAAAAATGTTGTACACTTCAACGTAACCAGTCAGTAAGTGAATCATTGCACAGTTTAACTAACCATTTGACATTAACACCACCACGAATTGCACCACTGCTGAATATATTGAAATACGAAGTGAAGGATATTTCGTGGTTTTCAACAGTTTCGTTTGACAAGGTCTTTATATAATATGATGTTTTACATAGTCACTTTGATTATAGTTGTGTACACACAGTATTTTATATATATATATATATATATAACTTTTTTTTCTGTTTCAGGTTCTCGAAAACTTCACTCAAAACAATGAAGAAAGATTGAAAGAAAAATATGTGAATCAGTTGCTGAGTTTCTTTCGATGGCTTAAAAAGAATCGTGAAGATCCCAATAATGTAGATTGGCAAGCGATTTCAAATGCCCTTGTGACATACAAAGATCACGTAAACCTGTCCGGCGACGCTAGGAAATTATACAATGAATTAGCTAGTCGACTTAAGCTTCCATTGGTTCCAATAGTTTCGTAAGTAATTGCTTAATTTTCCATTCCAAATATTTTAGTTCAAAGTGCCTAAAGTACTCATTTACTATTATTTATGTTCTTAAAATTTTCCAAAATCGAACACCAATTTTCTCTCACCTTCAAAGTTGAGTTGATTTTAGTTTAGCGTCCTTTCAGCAGCGAGGCTATGAGATGTGGACCTACTGATTAACGTGGAATCCGAACCACATAAGATCCTGCCGGGAATCGAACCCGGGTTTCCCACGCCAAAGGCGCGTATGCTAACCACTTAGCCACGAGGGAGCTCTCACACCTGGAAAGTAAAGAAATGATTATTTCCAAGATACCTTCAACACGCATTTCCAGACCTGCACTGAAATCAAATTTAACTGGAATAAAAGCCTACGTATAATTTAAAAATACTTAAACACTATTATTTTTTTAATCAATCTAAATAAACTAACTAAAAGTACGAAGGGCTAATTATTAGAACATCTCTGTGTTTTTTGATTAAATAAGTACTGAATAGTATGAAAGTTGAATTATTATGACAACGATAAATGTCATAACTCAGCTTAAAAATGTAAGTGAAATTTTACAAGACTCCGGTGTTTATTTATGTATTTCTGTAGAGCAGCAGTTTGAATTTAATGATTTGGCGAATGAAATCATTAAGTAACATTTTTAAATTCAAATTGTTGTGAATAGGGATGTTAACGTAAGCCTGTAACATGTAGTACCGTATTTCACTTTATCTTAGAACAGAATAGTATGTGGTGGACAAACACTGTGTGCGTAGATTTTCTCGGAGTTCAACCGTTTCTTCTCACACTTCATTCCATCATTATCATCCGTCTCACTATCACCGTCTCCGTAGCATCTATGCATAATTGTGGGACGTTAAATAAGAAAAAAGTAATATACAAGTAAAAGATACGGAGCGAAAACTCAACACATTTCACTTACTATACAGTTTACTACAAACATATTATCTTCATCTTGATATAATATAACTCCCCTCCTCCGCGTTCAACAAACTCGTCAAGTACATCTGAGTTCCTGAAATTGAGGCAGTTTTTTCTAGTGTTGCATTCTTGCATTCGCTGAAAAACATCATGTATATCATTTTAAAAATTAATGTTAAAATTTAAAGGTAAAGCACGTAATGTTTTTTTCTGCACAAGTGCGTACTTCGGAAAATTTCATGCAGTTAAATTATTAGAAGCAAGAATTGTCACCGTTTGAGCAGGTTAAGGTGCATAATATTGTTTGGGTTTAATAAGTCTTCTTTTTAAGAAAATCAATTTTGTAATATGTTTATTTCGAAAATTAAATGCAATATAAAATTATAATAAAATTCCAGGCTTTCCAATGCCCCTATATTTCCTACATTTTAACGAAAGCTCCTATATTTTTGTGGCATTGCTACTTCCACTTATGAAAGTAACATAAGGAAATAAGGTGTGGATGGTTGGAGGACCTTTTGCCTCCACAGTAGGGTGGTTGAGTGGAGACTTTTCTATGTTTCGTCCTTTCATGTTCATTGTCTAAATTACATCGTCCTTTCCTGCTCATTGATAATTGCATCAAACAATATACAGTTAGCGCAAAAAGTGTTCATACACCTACAAAATGGAACAAAAAATAAACTAGTTTCGTCATATTCATTAAAAAGTTCTATGGAGTGGTGATTTTAAAGACTTATAAATAATTTATTTAGATGTATGAATACTTTTTGCACTAACTGTAGGCAAGTAATTGTAGAATATGTTACACGTGGTCAAATCTTACCTTAAAAGTGCCAGCTGCAGAATGTTTTAGATTTTATTTTACATTTCAGATAATTATTCCAGGAAGGGTGCAACGGTATTTCTGCGTCTTCTCCGTAGCGTTTTCAGTATTCCATTGTCATTTCTGCATTTTCTATACTAAGAAACCCGTATAAAATTTTGCAACGAGATAATTACCCATTTAGTTATATTTAGAGTGGAATGTATGTTCATATAACAATTGATGTAATTTGCATGTGCATATTTTGTATTTCTACCTATTGGATGATTCAAATGTTCCTTTTTCACAGCTCACGAAACCTCCTATATTTTTTCGTCGTAATTTTTTATATTTTTTTCATTAGCATTGGAAAGCCTGAAATTCTGAAACTACTGAGATATCGTGAATCCTATTGCTGCTTTAGTGGAATGTGTTTCTAAATCCACCAGGCTAGAGAAACACGCGTCAGTATATTTCTTAGGTAGTCTCGAGTCGTGAGTTTTAATTGCAAGATTTTTTTTGTTCACCTTAACTATTTTGTTACTTAAATAATAGTTTCTTTAACTATTACATGGTGAAATATAGTAACACACTTTTGCAGTTTACCATATACAAATGCCATGTAAAACACTGTACATTTTTTTATTCATTTTATTTTCTCGAATGCCCTTTCTGTAATTCACATAGAGGAGGTTGTTGCGCATAGATTTCAACTTAAATTTGTGCTATCAAGCTCCATTTCTGAGTTCCTTCGGTAGATACCCTCGATGTATTTTTCCAATGGTTAGCTTTTTCTGGTTAAAGGTTATGGTTATAAGTCAAATTATCATCAGACTAGATCATTTTTACTTAGGGTACCGTCAGTGTGTTCCATGGTATCCAATATAATAAACTCTTACCATCTTCAATGAAATATTAAATCTGAAAAATAGTTATTGACGTCGTCATTGTTGCCACCTCTGTTGTAGTACAGACGGTAAGGCTCTTTAAAATGGGTCCTTATAGTACGTGTAATGTAAAAGAGACCGCAACATATACTGACTACATCACCTTCATGAACGCCGAAGTCAAGAAAATATGGAAAATTTGAATAACTCGAGAATCAATAGTGATAGAATCGTCCGGTTTTGCTTTCAGAAAGAGGAAAGAATAGAATTTTATGCCAACACACAATTGAACACAACAACTGCCAAACAGAATTGTCAGACAATTGCCAGCTTCAAAGTTATCGAGTGTTCCACTACAAACTTTTATGTAGTTGTGCGCGCATTATCATATGCTTTTGCTTGTGAAGTGGAATATCATATTGGTGAATCATCCACAAATGCAGTTGGATCAACAATCCAGTGGTAAATTGATTTTTGATGCACACACAATTCCAATCGTTTTTCGTGTTCGTTTCCATCATTTTCGGTTTTATCGGAGTTTCCTGTCCTGCATTAAGGGAACATAGCTAATCAAGGATTTTTGAATCAGCGTATGCATTGGTTCAATATTCAGTAGAGCCGGACTAATTTCTTCGGACTCTTGATGATTAAGTATGAGGTACATCTATAGATACCGAAGGATACTTTCTAGTTTGTGCTTATAATGCAGTATTTATTAATGGTTATACATTTATAGCTACATATTTCATTATTTTCCATCAATATTTTTACATTTATAATGATGTTCCATTAATGATGGTGCATCTCAAACTTTCTTTTTTTATATAAAAAATATTGTTTACAACCTCTGACAACAAAGTTCGGTGAATGAAGTCTTGTGCTCGACCTGGCAACACTGGCGCAACGAAACACTGCACATGAATAGCAACAGTGCCGCCATTGTGGACCCACTGTTGTACAGTTGTGATTCAGCTGTGGTCTATGTGAGACGCGTTATACCAAGTTAGTGTGTCCGGTTCGAAACTAATAACAGTAAAATGAACGAACAAAAGATCAATTTGAAGTTTTGTTTTAAGCTTGACAAGATACCGAAAGAAACCCATGATGTGCTGAAACAGGTTTATGAAGATCAAGCAGTGTCCTTGAAGTGTGTTTACGAGTGGTTCGGCCGTTTTCGTGAAGGGCGCGATAGTGTTTCTGATAACCCCCGTAACGGAAGGCTATCAAGCTCTCGCACAGACGAAAACATTGAAAAGGTGAGGACATTAATCACGAACGATCACCAATTAACTGTGCGAATGATTGCTGAGGAATTGAACATTAGCCGTGAATCTGCGAGACTTATCCTCACCAACAACTTAGAAAAAAGAAAACGTGTTGTCTGCTCGTGCCATATTACTTTACTGATGATCAGATGCACGCACGTGTTCTTGCCTCACAGGATTTTATCACTATGGCGTATAAAAATCCAAATTTTTTTGAACTGTATTGTTGCTGAAGTTGAATCCTGGTGTGAGAGGTCCGGAAACAAAACGCCAAAGCATGAAATGGCGTTCTCGTGCATCACCTCGTCGGAAAAAGATCAAAGCAGAAAAATCACGCATCTAAACGATGCTAATCACCTTTTTTGACAGTAATGGCGTAATCTACAAGGAATTTCTACCTGAGGGAACAACATTGAATGCTGCTACGTACATTGAAATTTTGAGACGTTTCATGAAATATGTACAAAGGGTATGACCCCAGTATTCAGAACAAGGGTCATTGTTTCTGGTTCATGACAATGCTCGCCGTCACACAGCCAATATAGTCAGACAATTCCTGGCTCAAAAGGGGGTGGTGCAAATTAATCATCCATCATATTCGCCAGATCTGAATCCTCCCGACTTCTTCCTTTCCCATGCCTCAAACTCGCGTTGAAAGGAAAGAGATTTGACGATATTCCAGACATCCAACGAAGCTTGACGAGGCTCCTGAGCACCATCCCGAAAGAAGACATGTACAGCTGTGCTCAGCGTTGCATACTTGCGGGAGGGGACTACGGTATGTTTCATTCATATTGTATCTACTTTTTATTTACGGGATCATTCACCGAACTTTTTTGTCAGAGGTTCTAATTTTAAAATTATACTAGCAGCAATTTGCGAGCAGTATTTATGGTACAGGAGTTAACATAAAACTTCATTTTCTTTCTCTTTCATCGTCTTTGAGCCAAATTTTTGTATGGTTTTTCAATTCCAGTACGAAAAGTTCAAAGTATTATAAAACAAGATGTGTAAAAATATTTTGTAAGTGAAATGCAGCTTCTAGGAAGGGACACAAAAACTGTTCTAGAAATTGGAAGGTGTGGTATGGGGAAACACTGCTAGCATCCCTCCCAGTAATACTTAATAAAGACGACTTTTTCTTCATTTAGCAGTTTACAGTGAAATGAAAGAAAAGGGAACAGTTAGAATGTGCGATTCAAATTATCGTAAAACAATAATTTGTTTTCCAGTACATTGTAGCAGAAAGTAACGAAGTTTCATAGTGCGCAATTCCTGTCTTAATGTTAACACCTTACTTTTATTGTAGGAAAGAAATCGTAAATGGGATCTCCATCATGTTCATATCTTGCTGTTTTATGTGTTCGTTTTCGTGTTTGGAATAAGGAAAGTAAACACGTTCCTTCTTCTTAACGGTTCACTGTCATGTGCTAACATTGAATGGAGGAAACTAATTCAGAAGATAAAGCGTACTTCAAATGTTAAGCGGGTTTGAAATGGTTTGTATGTTGTTACTAAAACAGGAAGTCGGTGGAGCGTCGACTTTTGGCGCTCAAGTTTCTCCGTTTAAACAATGCATGATAAACACTGAGGTATTTTTTTCGTCCCGTATTTGCATTCCTTTCGTTCGTATATCATTATCTCAGCAATTACTCTCTCATTTGTTTGACGCTAAACTAATGATTTAATGTGAAGTTTAAATGTTAAGCAACGAGATTTCGTCTGTCAATAACCATATGGCGTCTTCGGGAATTGCGAAACTAACGAATTTGCAATGATTGACTTGTTTTACACATGTAAATAATATTCCTGAACTTTTTTCTTTTTGTTCATAAATAAGCTCTCTTTTTGTTCGCTTTCTGGCATAAGAATTTAGTTTACTTTCGCGATAGTATCTGTTGCAGAAAAATAGAATTTTCTAAATATCCAAACGTGCGAACGTAATAATTGATACAAAGTAATAAAGACATTATTTAAGAAATTCCAAATTAATAAATAGCAACCTGAAAATGAGTGTATATGCTTTATTATCGTGAATTAAGAGCAGGATCGTGTTTCATTGTTTACATGCTTTAATTCATTGTTTTCATTTCTTATCTTGTTAGGAAACTGAACAATGCGTAAATGCCAAGACAACACAAAAACTGGTTGCCTCAAAATGGGGTAGCGTACGTAATAAAAGAAAGATAATTTATGCAGACGTTGTTTACGATAGCATGTTGTTTTATAGAAAGGCGATATAGAAGCGGGTTGCATAATAACAGCTTTGTGCTGATTTAACGTTATTGTTCAAGTTGCAAAGACAGAATCAAAAGTGAAAAGATGTTGTTGTGGTATTCGGTGTTCGTTGTATCCAGTGTTCCTGTACAGATGAGAAACCTGTCAGGTTTCAGGTATTCCCAGTTTACGTTCAATTCTTCCTGGTTGTTATTAGATAATTTTTTCTATCATGGAATAAGATAAGACTAGATGACAAATTTTGTGCTCGCTTCAACTTTGCCGTTCGACTTTACGCAGAGTAACATCAGACGGCAAGCGGTTGACGTGAAAGTAATCAGCAAAATCAGATGGCTGTGTCCATCTTGATATTGAGAACAGTTAGTGCCTTTGTGAATAAAGAAAACAAGCCAGTATCTTCTGACTTGAAGTGTCATCCTAGTTATACCTGATTTGTATATGACGTTGCACGAGAAGCAAAATGCCATAAATCCACTTACCCTTCCTTTATCCGATAGCAAATCTTCGGGGAAGTGGATTTATGAGATTTTGTTTCTTTGAAGTTCATATGACAATACGAGTTTAAAGTTCATATGAATCAGTAGTGCTGTACGAAAATACAAAACATTGCACAGTTGAGGATTCTTATATACTATTTTGTTTGAATCCAATAGTATTAATTTTTCCTGCTCCGAGTAAATTAGAAAATTAGCTTCCTTTTATTTTTAAGATATCATGTAATTAAAAAGTAATTAGGTTAATAATTCATTCATCACTCGGTTTTAAGAACGTCTATTTAATTGATATCGGAAGCAATGGAAAACTTTGGAGCAACTGATCCCGTTTGAAAGTTCTGATTTCAAACTAAAAGTGTTGTATTTATTGTATTGCAGTAAATATATTTAGTTTGAAAGGTCTGATTTTAGACTGAAAATGTTGAATTTACTGTATTATGGTATATAGGTATTCTACAATGTAAGATTAGTCTGTGTGCTTGATTAAAAGTACAATACCGTATTATTCCGTTCCTTGTCGAAATTTACGATAGTCGGGAACATCGGACCCTATTATCCCGGTTTTGTTAAAACTAGGGATGAAGTATACTAAACCATTATTGGTTTAAAAAATTGAAACAAATTGCTACAAACAAAGCATTGCGAGGTATTTCCATCAACATATCACTAATTTTAAAGCTCACTTTAAGAAAAAGTAAGTAGAGTTGATTCATGTATAGTGTTGCAAAATTTCTAGTCCTCCATCTATCACAGAAAAGCTCTGTATCTTTATAAATGGTTAGAATGAAAGCAGGTAGAGATACATATTATATGCTGCGTTCAGACTTTTTATTGAAGTGTAAAAATTCCATACGCACAAATAGTATATCTTTAAGAGAGAAATCATTTTTTTTTCCTCAAACATACGATACATATAGTTCAGTGTACGTAGGGTTAGTAAAATGTCACAAAAGAAATTTGAAATAATTTACGTAAAATAATTTTTTGAACATGTGCGTAGCTGTGATTGTGATACGAAGATGACACCTTGAAATGGAATGCCGGCCGCTATTCTGATTTGTATCAAAAATGGTGTATACCCAGCAGTATTTGAACCTGCAAGCACACAGAAAAAGAGTTATATTCACGGAAGATATAAAATCGTAAAAAATGTTAATAATAGGCGTATTCTGTTAATACAAACTATATGTAGAATTATAAAATGAATTGTGTAATATATGGTACAATCCGCGGCAAAAAAACCTGCAACATGAGCATATAAGTTTATTGTGAAATGACGAAGTATTTTGCTCCAAAATAAGTGTGCACGGGAGGAGGCCGAGGTTTATCCTGACGTGGTTCGTTCCACTTAGACGTTATGTTCATTCCCTGTGCTGTTAGGCGTAGTTTCACAATAAACTTACATCCTCATGTTGCAGGTTTTTTGCTGCGGATTGTACATTAAACTAGCCGTTGTTTATGTGATAAGTTTTAACTAAACCATGTAATTCCCAGTTACTATTTTCATTTTCAGAACTCCTAAAACCGATAAAACAAATAAGGCGAAGACTTCCTTGAAAACTGATAATACTGAAAAAGACGATGAAGATGACGGTGGTGAAGTTCAAAAAGGACTTTCGAAGAAAAAGAAAAAGAGGAAAAATGAAGCGAAAAAGTTCAAAAAGGAAGCCAAGAAACGACGATTGGAAACATTGTCTGAGGGGTTGGAATCCGTTAGCTTCCAAAATGCTAGTTTTAAAATCTTGGACAATGCTTCAACAGAAACTAGTTCTCATGAGCAACCTGCTCAACAGGTTAAAAAGGCAAAAGTGTGTAACGGTTTCGGATCGGACGAAGGTAAGGCGGAACTAACGAATCATAAGGAGTCACCTGAAAATAAGAAAAAACGCAACAAGAAACTAAGTGAAGGACGTCATTCTCACATAGGTGTAGTAGAACAGAAGAAAGTACACAAACAAAAAAGAAAAAGTAGTGGTGATGTCGCTGTTTGAAGAAGAGCATATGGAATGATGGAAATGTAATATGAAAGATCGAATCCATTTGGGAATGTGCTTATGAATTGTGAATGCAAAAATGTATTTAAATAAAGGTTATTTTTTAATTAATGAAGAATTTGTGCTTGTTCTTTAATCTCACTTTTATTTTTATAGCTAGTATGCTTAATTTTAGTATATCACCTTTCTGATTAGCGATGTGTTTAGCACACATTTCGTAGCATGTGTTTGGAATGTAGTTGACCAGAATTTATCCTTTCAACCGTGAGGTTATATGAGACGTAAACCTACAATACACATGAGCTCTCACCGAGAATCGAACCCGGTTTCCCACTCCAGTAACGCATTCGGTATCCATATAACCATAAGGGAGCTCTGTGTTTTGGATGTGATTATGATAAATAATATAGCTGAGTCTAAGAGCAGAAAGCGAAAACCTACTCTGACATTTATTCATCATGCTGACCAGCAGCCACATAAAACATTTTCGTCACCGTTTGTCAATCAGTAGAATACCCAATCCTATTCAATATATGAAATACCCAGCTAAGAAGGTATACCGTCAAGACAAACATTACGTGAAATTCTGTTCGTATAACATGTACATTACTTCATACACGTACCTGTATCCAACAAACTGCGTTTATATGAAACTTGAGGAATAGTGCATTTTATCATGACCTGACGTTTTCTGCCCAATATTTATTCTTCAACAACACAATCAACACCTCTTCATCCTTAAAAACTGTTCTGGGTACCTCTTCAGTAGAGTGGTACCTTTTTCAAGTCCGCTTTACCTTGAAGATGAAGAACTTAGTTGTCACCTGCATCCTTAATTATTCTTCCACATATTCTGAATACTTGAGCATTGACGTACACTGCAACAATATTCTGTCTAAATAGTTAATGAATTATTTATTGGATTCATGCACTAATTCACTCAAAACTATGAACTTGAAATGTGTAAGTATTTTGTAACGAACAACATGTAATAAAACTCCCTTCACACTAACTCAATCAGGGTTAGTAAAACCTGTGTTGAAATTATCCTCGTGCGTTCGATTTTTGCAAATACGATACTTCTGTTTACATGTAGAACGTATTTCAATCATTCTATTTTTGAGCGTTTAGAAGGTATTACCAGTAGGGATAAATTTTCTTATCCACAGTGAACGTCCTAACATAGTGATTGACAATGGACTAAAGATGAATTAAGTTGTTAATCTACCAAAAGTAGGGTGATTGAAGCACCTTCTGCCTGTAAATAGAAGCATCGTATTCACAGTTGTTCTTTATCACACGCATCATGTATCGATAGAAGCATCATGTACACAAGAATAGTCTAAAACGCTGGACTTACCAACTCTGATTCAATTAAATATGTGAAGGGAGTTTGGTTACACGCTGTTTAATTACAAAATAAAACTTCCATATTTAAAATTCGCAGTTAAGTCAGAGCTGAAGTATTCAAAATGTAGGTGAGAACTAGGTTTCTTCATCTTTAAGGTAAAGTGGACTTGAAACAGATACTAAGAGCTCTTACATGTGCCGAATAGTCCTATAAAACAAGGAAAATATACTTCTGTTGTTTTAATATTTATTTATATATAGGTTTATCGTCCCCTCAAGAATCCACCATGAATCGTTCTTACTCATCGTTTTATGTGCTGGTGAAATCTTGGTCTGGGAATAAACCATGTTCTTAGTGTATTGAGTTTTAACTGGTTTTCTTTGTAGCTCGTGGATAATTGATGTGATGGCTGTTGTTTTGAAATAACTTCCAGTTATGTAAACGGTATATATGCATTTTTTTTTATGAAGGTATCGTGATTAATACTTTGTTAATTAAGTATTCTATTATATACTTAAGAAAATGGATATTATGGTTAAATAAGTATGAGATAAGGGTATCCTCTGGCTGCTAATCACTATTAATAAATGTCAGAATGCACTTAACTGCCATTTTCACCTTTTCTTAATGAAATTAGTTATACCTTATCGGGTGTATTAGGGTAGTAAGTGAACTAGGTTTTAGTTTGACCATTTAAAGTATTATAATATCCCAGTACTTTACATTCTTTTCTTTAATATTCGTAGTTAAGATTTCTGAGGTCCTTGAAAATATTACAGATTCGTTCCTATTTCTTTGAGTGTAATTAATTAATTCTACAAAGTTTTTGGCCGTAAAGATTATTCCTGTCTATCCACATTCGCTGTGCTCTCCAGATGTAACACCATGCGACTTCTGACTCTTCCCCAAAATTAAAATCTTGCTTAAAGCAAAAGGTTTGACACCATAACTGACATTGAAAGGGCCGCGACAGAGCAACTGAACGTCCTTTAAAAGAAGCCATCCAGAAGTGCTTTCAGTCATAGATTCAACGTTGGAATAAGTCCATTGCTAGCCAAAGAGTACTTTGAAGGAGATTGAATCAAATGCCATGTAAGCTTATTACTTTGTTTCTAATAAAATTATTCACTATATATAATATTTCTTTTATCGCACCTCGTAAGTTACTGTTGCGATGTTCTTCATGTTAGTAGCTTAAGATGTGCAGTTGGGTGGTCTGGAAGTTTTAATCTAATGCTTATTTTCTTGGTATGATTTCGCAACCAATCGTTCTGTCTTCACAGCCAGAAAGTGGAGAGCTTCGGCTTCACAAACGTTTCTTTATGTTATTTAACAGTCTTTTTCTCAGTAAACACTAATAGCCTATCATTTTTAATGTTGGTTAGTACTATACACACACAAATAAAATTTAAAAAAAAAAAAACGCTTTCTAAAAGTACTGGAGAGGTTTAAGGATTTCTTCAGGTCTCGTCCTGAACAAAGGGAAAGTCACAACCTACATTTCATGGGAGAAAGCGGGCAACGTTTTAGGGGACCAACTGACTCCCGGGGTACCAACGGCCTCCTCGCACCGTAGGGACAGATGATCGAGTGGCGGTCAGAGAACCTTCGTGTCCTTAGGAAGGGGAAACTGTCCTGAAAGGCGGATGAACTCAAGATGATCAACGGCATGGAGATGTGGAAGGAAAATGGGAATGCTAGCACATTATCTTTTTTCCAGGATGGACGCAGGAGGAGAATAAATATAATGATAGTTCTTTCTGAAGTAAAACATTCCGGAGGTAAAAATAGGCCCCCGTTCGGGTCTACGGGTGGAGATTATTCCGGGAAGAATCATCAGAGGAGAAAATACCCATATTTCTGCTTCTTTTTGTCACAAAAACGTCGAGTGTCTTGCTTTCTACCATCGCCAGGTCTACCTCTGCTCGCATTGATGGATCATCATCTCCTCTCACCTCTACTAAAGAGTGTACCATAGCGATTTTTGTGTTAAGAGAGTAACCTCTGGATCAAAGACACTGAGGAGGATCAAAATTTCCGAAAACTACCACACACGTATAATTTTGTCATGTTACTTCACCAATTTCACGTCGAGGATAAACATGAAGTTTCCTAAGGAGTTGCAGATTATTTCAGGTTGCTGTAGAAAGCTGGGAGTGTCGGAAAGCAGAATTTACCATAAATCATCTCGAGAATGTGTTGAAATCTCGCAATCCCTGTAAGTCTCTCTGTGTCAGCCTTAATTGAACAACCAGACCAGTGGCGTAACTATTATGGTGCGAAACCCTGCAATGCGGGGGGCCCGGCTCCTCCAAGGGGCATTTCATCCTAGTCTCCTAATAGGTCGAATGAACATGCTTTCCAGTTTTGTATTAGCCGGCAATGTTCTTCCACCGTCCACTTTTTTCGGCTGTCTTTGGGAGGCCTGACATGTAGGTCAAGCACCGCGAATAATAATTAAAAAAAAAGGGAAAGTCTGTTCAATCGGAGACTATATTTTTCTTCAGCTGAAAATATTGAATCAAACTTTAGAATTAACATCTGCGAGGCTGGGCTGATAAGTTCTCGGCCCGACTCAGGACTTGAGCTGCAGGCATGAAAGTGTGAGGCTATTCAACATAGTCCCCTCGAAGGTCAACACACTTGGCGCTTCGATGCTACAACTTCTCCAACCCCTCCAAAAAAAGAAATTTCTCAAGGTCTGCGAGAAACTGTTCCGCAACTGTTATCACCTCTTCATCACGTGGAATTCCTGTGCTTTCAGTGCTGTTTTGAGTTTTGGAAACAATAATCAGAAGGGGCAAGATCTGGCGAGTAAGGTGGGTGATCAATGCGCTGAAACCCTAGGTCCCTCAGAAAATCCATTCTGCCAGCCTTGTGAATGGGAGCATTGTCCTGCAAGAACAAGACACCTCGTGTCAACTTTCCCCGGTGCTTTTCTTTAATAGCGTTCTTTACATTAGCCAGCAGACTGCAGTCATTTCTGCACTTAGGGTTTGGCCCTTTGGAAGGTAGTCTGAGAGCCAAAGGTGTCCATTTTCCACTGGGCTCGCGCTCACTTCTCTCAACTGAGCTCGCACTCACTCGGGTGAAATAGCCTCTATAGTACAAGAGATAGCACAGTATTTGGTAACTGTATTGGCGAGCCTAGTAATGTAAACGTGTAAGTCCAAATAATGTCATTTGCGTTTTAGATAGATTTAAATTAAGTTTCCATTTGAGACCCCGATTGACAATTTTATCGGTTGCTGGTTGCAATGCTACGTTTATTCGATGTACTGAGGAGGGACCGCGCCAACGTTGGACGACGACAAGCCTGGACACTTTTTGTGTCCAAGCTTGTCGTTGGCCAACCTTGTCGTCAGCGACCAAAATGAGATATGTCAAAGCATCTCGGGGTCGATCCCGACAAGCCTGGACACCTTCAGGAATGTGTCCAGGCTTGTCGTTGGCCAACCTTGTCGTCAGCGACCCAAAATGAAATGTATCCAGGCTTGTCGTCGTTCAACCTTGTCAACGGCCCAAAATGAGATGCGTCCAGGCTTGTCGGGATCGACCGCGACAAACCAGGACACTTCCACTGTGTGAAACATATGGAATACTCCAACAATTAGCATTAGGCTTTTACACGGCAAAATTTTTACATCATGAGCCTCATTAAAATTCTTACATGATATTTTACACACATTATTTCAATATTTAAAGGAAACTTTTAAATGAATCAAACATGGTGTGGGTAAAATCATAATAATGTGGGAAATTCTGTGCTTCCTCGTGTGAAGTTATGTACCTGGCACCACTGTAAACAAAATGGTAGCCCCCATAATAAACGTGGAGAACGGCATGGAAACCGAAAATAATTGAACATTAACGAAAAATGTTGTGAAAATCATTTTGGACGTATTAGGGCTTCTGAGTGATTTTTCAGAACATAAGAGATTATAAGGCAGTGTGTCACTGCTACATCATTTGGCGAAGAAGAAAAGTGCAAAGGTAGTTTATTTAATATTTTATCGATCGTGGATCGTTGTTGAGTTCAAAACTACTGTGAAATAAATAATACAATAGGTTCTTCCTCGTGTTGCGTGCACTGCGATTCTCGCTATAAAAATTAATTCTGAATAAACATGTTCGTGTGAGTAAATTACAGTATTGAGTACAAGGATCTATACTATTTAATTAGTATTAGGGAACAATTAGTTCGAGTACCGTCATAGCTGTAAGGTTTAGTTAATATTAATGGTTTAACTTTCAATAATGCCATTGTTTGTCAATGTTAATTTTTTGAGTGTAGAAAGGGTGTTGTTTACTTTTGACATCACATTTTGGAAGGTTTACAAAAAAAAAAAATCAATACTTGCATGAAAATACATATTTATAGAGAACAAATTTCTGCAAGGGATAGAATTAAATACAAAGTAATATACCTGTATTTTATGTTTAAAAGTGTAGGGTTACTAGTGTAAAATCCTTATAATTGCTTTACTACGGATAAAATAAGTGAGTGCATATGAAAGATGACTGTATTAGAAACTGTTTTCCACCGGCGGTATATTTGTGCACACTACGGATATTATATGTTTACAAGTGGAACGCTGCTAGTACGAAACCGTGATAAATGCTATTGGAACAGGGAGCATTGCTAAAACCACTCGTTTTTACTACCGTCGCTTATGTATATACCCATCTTCGCCGACGCCCCTCGCTTACGCTCGGGCCCTCCAGCTTCAGCCTCCCATTAATCGGTTTGATAGCATTTGTGCTTTTCTTGGTGGCCACGTTACGCGGGTTGTTTTTTGTTTTTACACTAGTTTTTATACATCCGGACGTCGTATTTATATTCAAATCCTAAAAGGGACAGATTTTTCAGCAATTGTTTATGATGGTCCCCTTGAAATTAAATTATGCCATGTGAGATATTTTCATGTCGCCCAGCGCAAATCATTTGGGAAACAATAAGAAGGAAATTACTGAAAGAATTCTAATTTTTGAACAATTATTCCGAGTGGTGCGCCAAAAGTAAACCTGTACGTAGAAAGGGATTTGTTAATTAAGAACTAACTTTTCAAGGGAAAATTGAAATTAAATCTCAGTTTAATGTCCCACGATTATGCCCTATAGTCTAAGGGAGACAGATGATTAAGGAAAGTGAACGATTATTGAAGAATTGATGGAACAAGAATATTCGGAGAAACAGGAGTACCCCGATTAAACCCGCGGGCACAATGTTATCCATCACAAACTTATTGGGCCGGGGATCAAACTGAGGACCCCATACACCAGAGTAAAACATTCTACCGTCGTGCCTCCAATTTTTTCTAGCGAGAAGCCACCATTAAAATCAGCATAAAATACAAAGTGTATTACTGGAACACTCGGTTACACCAAATTTTTACACATTTTTGTAAATATATATTTTTAGTTTAGAGCCTTCAGTTTCTTTCTACCAAATTTTAAGATATCCATTATCAACGTACGAACCGAAAATTCCCGCTATCTGTTTCTAACCAATTTGCATTCTTGTATTCTGCTGTCTTCCAATTCAGTAAATAGTTACACATACAATATTTCCACCACCATTCAAAATGCATTTCAGTGTGTCATGTACTGACAGGAATTACGGCATTACTGAAGCAGGTGGTTCTACCGAAGTTTGACAATTTTCAAATCTCTGGTTGGGTAAAGGCTATGTATTTCTCTTAGCAGAGCATGCAGTAGATGAGGAGCTCCATTACTATTTGCAGATTGACTTCAGGAGGGCTCAGTATAAATATATTGTGGACATACGGCATAGAAACTACAGCGCATAAAACATGAACCAACTTGTGTTAGGTGGCCACTAGAAAGCACGAATGCTATCTAACCGAGTCAGTTCAGGAGCACAGCAGGGGGCCTGAGCGGAAGTAGGTGGTGCGTCCGTAGAGACCGGCGCATCAGTGACTGTGGGGGTTGTTGGTAGGTATGGAATGAGGTCACGGGCTGATAATGTTTTGAGATAATGGCACATACTCATATTAGTAGGTTGCTAGGGAATAGGGTCTATACTGTGTAAACAGTTAGTTTATGTAATGAAAATACATTAAAAATGGATTGATGTGAATCCTAGTATGATGTATATGTAGGTAATGGATACGTTTGTTTATTATTTGAAAAATACTACGGTATAGTCAAATGCAAGTATGATGTGGATGTAATACGGTAATAAATGGATTTAGTGAATTGGAATTAATAGTCTTTATAGTTGAGTATAAATATCAGTCTGTCCAACAGTATTAGCTTACAGACATTTGAAAGTGATTTAGGCAAATATATATATGTAAAATATAAAGGTGTAGATTAAGTTTAAGAGAACTTAACCTAACCTTGGTTTTCAACATTGGCGCAGTCGATTTCGAACAACGCTTTTAACTCAGATATTATGGCATCTTTTTTGGCTTCAGAGCAAGATCAGAGACAGGATGTTTTGGTGAGCAACTCAGAAATCACGTACAGCAAATGGGCGCATCGCTTTAAATTTCATTCTATGAAACAGAAAGAGAACCAAAATGTCATGCAGTTTGCGACAGCGCTCCAGAACGCTGTTTCCGCATGTGCATTGGAAAAATATCAAGAGCTTGCATTATGTAATCAATTTATTTTTGGATTATCAAGCAACCGAATCCGAAGTTTGCTACTTTGTAAGGACAATTTAACGTTTCAGGAAGCAGTACAAATGGCTTGTGATTTGGAGCATTCGAATGCGCAAGTTTCGTTTAAGCAAATTCAGAATAATCAACATGGGGTAACAACTGTTTGTCAACGGTGTTCACAAGTAAATAAAAATCAAAGAAGGAAATATCCATGCAGAAGGTGCAACAAATTTCATGCTTTCCGTAACTGTCCTGCATATGGTAAACAATGTTTTTCATGCCACAGAAATAATCATTTCGCATACGCCTGCAGACACAAAACTATTTCGAATAGAGCACAGCAGATACAACAGTTTCAAACAAACATAGCGCAAGGGAGTAACGACAGTACTGGTCAAGCAAATGTTACAGACAACAGTTCTAAAATCTCTTTGCCCGAAAACAAGGATGGTGCAGGTTTAAAGGCGACAACGGAGCAATCTATTAACGGTTTGGTTGTCATGGATACAGAAATACAAAATGAAGTTAAAAGTTTTGAACAGGAGAGCTCAGTAATAAGTCACAAAGGAAGAAATCAAGAAATAAATAGCAATCCAAAGGTAATTGCTGACTTAGATTCTAAGGAAGAAGAAGAAGTTCAAGACAATGATGGAGATATTATGAAGTACGAGAAGAAAAATAAAAAGAAAGGAAAGAGGAGTAAGAAATTGTTGGAAAACTCAGAGACACAAAATGTTGCTGAAAGCAAGCCTGGTTTTATTGAGGATATAAACAAGCAGAATACAGTAAAAGAGGTGGTCAAAGAAACAAACGAAATAGTAGAAGAGAAAAAAATGGAAGAAGAGAAAGAACAAGGTAAAATAGAGCATGCAAATTGTAACTACAAACTCGAAATGATGCAATGTTTGACAGCTGAATTAAAGAAGAGAGATGATGAGTTGGAACAAGTTAAGAAACGAAATGGAATAATAGAGCAGTTGGTTATTGGGGAATTAAAGAAATGTGAAGATGTATTAGATCAGTTGCGAGCTGATATGGCTAAAATTAAGAAACAGCTAGATGAACACTCCATGAAAATCGAGAATTTGGAACATAAAGTTGATTCATGGTATATGCATTTAGACTACAGACTAAGAGAAGCGAATGTTTAGTGAAAAGAGTTATGGACTTGAAATTAATTCGTTAGTTTTGTTATGTTGAGTTTATCTGTGATATTATTGTTATTGTAATTGGAATTAGGTGCAGTAGGATTACCTATACTTGGATTATATTGATGGAATCTCCAGTTGGTGACTAGAAGGTAAGGCTATTTATACAAAAGGGGGGAGAATGTTGGTAGGTATGGAATGAGGTCACGGGCTGATAATGTTTTGAGATAATGGCACATACTCATATTAGTAGGTTGCTAGGGAATAGGGTCTATACTGTGTAAACAGTTAGTTTATGTAATGAAAATACATTAAAAATGGATTGATGTGAATCCTAGTATGATGTATATGTAGGTAATGGATACGTTTGTTTATTATTTGAAAAATACTACGGTATAGTCAAATGCAAGTATGATGTGGATGTAATACGGTAATAAATGGATTTAGTGAATTGGAATTAATAGTCTTTATAGTTGAGTATAAATATCAGTCTGTCCAACAGTATTAGCTTACAGACATTTGAAAGTGATTTAGGCAAATATATATATGTAAAATATAAAGGTGTAGATTAAGTTTAAGAGAACTTAACCTAACCTTGGTTTTCAACAGGGGTATACGCATAAACGAGGATGGTTAACATCGAATTTTATTATAAATTTTCTGTTTGGTAGAGGCATCTGCTCGAGTGAACTCGAAATTACTTATATTCACACTTTCATTTCTTTACAAAAAATATATTCATATCGTATTTTACCTATAAATTTTCTGTATGATAGAACCATCTGCTCGAGTGAACCCATATAAAGTGTTTCTTCTTCTGTCCGAATTAAGTTCTTTAAGAAGATCATCCGTAACAGTTGTTGAAGAATTATATTAGTTTCGTTAATTATCGCATTATAGGTCTAATTTCGAATGCAATTGCTGTGGAGGATTTAACAAGAGCTCGCTGGGTCCAGGTGGATTTGAAGGCGCCACCAGATATAATTCTGTCAGTAATTATCTCCATATCCTTTTCCAAAATGTTTGTATTGGACTACATTACAATCAGGGTGGTTGGAGTTTTCCCCAGTGGTTAGAACCCACATTAAATAACCGCAGGAAAAAGCTTGTAACCTTAGTGAGATCATAATTAATTTCTTCAATCGTGTTTCTCAATATATGCCTAGTGTCAAAATCGGCTTTAAATATGTATATTACAGTTCCAATAGAGGTCTCCAGAACAGAATACCATTAAAACAAAAATGTGTTTCGGAATCATGCATAACGAATTTAGTTCGAAGTTGATCAAAGTCGCTCGAACAGTGTTTAACTGTAATCTGTGACTAAAAGTAATGCGATTAGATTTCCTTTATTTTTGTACTGCATACTCGTGTACTAGTGTAAATAAATAATAAAATATTCCTCACCATGTGTCAGCTTATTACAAGGCGAAAATACTTCACTTAAAAAAGGACTGGTCAACATACATTTGGATAATTGCATACGTGTAAATGTGAAAGAGTTGCCTTGAAAAGGAAACAAGATCTCTTCAAATGATTACAAATGCACTTTGTTTGTAATATCATAGGTTGAATAAGACACTACAAATGCTTCACTTAAAACAAGAAATTATGAAAGGTTTACTTCTATTTTCTATACACTATACGTGGATAATTACACACAATGACGAAAAATATTTGCATTAAAAACGAGATCGGGAACCTCCCGAATTCGTCTTGCATATCTGGTGAAATATGTTGTGTATAGTACGATTATCAAATATTAGTAAGGTCCTTAATAATCGTAAAATATAGTATAAGATAGCAAATTGACAACTGAAAATGAGATTTAAAAAAATCAGATTCTTGCATTGTTTGGGACAAATGTTAACTATTATGGATACTGGTTCAAAAATGAAATCTTTAGATAGATAGATATAAATAGATAAAAGTTAAAATCTAACATACTGGTTGATACGGAATGATTCAAGCTTGTAAGGGACAGAATCACACGAAAGCTAGATGCAAACACTCGGATGACTTCCGAAATTATACTTTTGTGGTTTAGTAGTTAGCGCCACGGAACTTTGTAGCACTGCTTTATTTTAGCATGTGTCGAATTCTGTTTGCAAGAGATTATTTTTCTAAAATAAAGAATCTGCATTTTATTGCAACTAACATTCATGTATCATGTAGATGCAAGAATATTATAAATACGTCACAGCTATGTAAGATAGGAAATTAAGTAATACATATAGTAAACCAAATCACAAAACCTTTCGTCTTGTCTCTCATATGCACTTGGTCCCGGGTACGATTCTCGCTGGGAAAATAGATTAATCATATCCGACTCTGTTAGTCTAAAGGACATAAACGTGGGACATTAAACAAAAGAATTGCATTTCTTTCTTTCTTTTGTCTCTAATGTATATTGTTAAACAGAAAGCAATGTCGAAAGATGTTAATCAAAGAAATACTCATTCAGTTATTAGAACAGCATTTCATTATGTAAGAAAATAAATTGCCACTATATACCATAGGTGTCCAAACTCGCGAGCCCGACGCTCGTGAGCTCGGCACTCGCGCTCAACCGGGCTCGGGCTCAATAATTGAGCGCGAGCCCGAGTGAGCCCGAGCCCCAATGAAATAAGTGAGCGCGAATCCAGTTCAGAGAAGTGAGCGCGAGCCCAGTTGAGACAGGTGAGCGCGAGCCCGAGTGAGTGCAAGCTCAGTTAAGAGAAGTGAGCGTGAGCCCGAGGGAGCGCGAGTTAAATTGAGTGCGAGCCCGCGCTCACTTAACACTCACGTGGACTCATTTGCTTTAGAGTAAAAAAAAAAAAAGAAACTCATTCCATGTGCAAAATTGTAAAGGAAGAATGAAAACACTTTACAAAAAGAAAAAGCATACTCTTGAGGTCTGAGCTGTCATTTTATTGTCCAGAGGACTTCAAACACCTTTCGATAGAGAACCGACTTTTTTTTATGGTTATGAGAGGATGGTATTTGTTTTTGTTGTTTTAGTAACAACTTCCATGACCAAAGCTTTTTGT
>NW_027656901.1:0-53447 GCF_964235325.1 Thermobia domestica
TGTTTGTGTGTCTGTCTATCTGTGTGTCTGTGTGCGTCCTGGGGACCAGACGAGTGAACCAAGAGTTACCAAATTTTGGTCACGGGTCCTTAGTCCAGGCCCCAGACCAAGACGAAGCGAGTTTTATTCGAACCAGGGGGTCTCAGGGAGCCGTTTACCGGGACATGTAAAGGTAGTAGGAAATGACCGATATTAGTGTCAAATTCATAGTTTTTGCGGTCGCTGAGATCAATGGCAAAACTCCGATCCCATTAACTTCCAAATTCACCCCAGTCGGCTGCGGGCCGGGGGTCACCGGGGGGGGGAGATACCGAGACATGTAAAAATAATCCAAAATGATCGAGATTATTGTTAAATCGATAGTTTTCGTGGTCGCTGAGATCAATGGTGACCCTTCCATTAGCGATGACGTTCAAATTTAGTTATCATTGTATGCGGGCTGGGAGTAACCTACGTGGGGGAGTGGGTACCGAGACATGTAAAAATAATTCAAAATGACCGATATTAGTGTCAAGTCCACAGTTTTTCTCGGTTGCTGAGATGAATGCTGGCCACAGGCGTTGGCTTCCAAATACAACCCCCATCAGCTGAGGGCCAAAGGCGGCAGCTTCTTTTTTTCTTTTTAATTGTTGTTTGTTTACGTAAATGTTTTATCTGACCCATGCGAAGATGGGTATTTCAGCTAGTACAGATTATAGAGAAGCATTACACTACAACTAATAAAATGAGAACACATGAAGTGGGGATGAATCAAAACTAGCCAGTAACTCTAAAATCTATACATGCTTTTTAATGCTAGTTGTTCCAAACTCTATATAATCAACGGGACTCTAGGATACGTCAGCTGATCTGCAAGAATTAAAATATTACATACCATCAACATTACATCAATACAGTAGGCCTGCTCATCAGAACACAGTTTATTCATATTAACCCCTTGCTGTATATTTACTGCATATTATCAATTATGGCACCCTAGTTGATAAATATTGTCAACCGGGGCACTTCAGACATTTTACTTTTAAATTATGTCCACCATCATCCTCAGCTTTTAAGAAAAAGTATTCTTTCAAATGTTCGAATGGTAAAATATTTTCGTTCTCCATCTTTATAAAAACACCACCAATCAAAGTAAAATGGACTACCGGTGCCATTGCACTCTTATGATGTATTGATTTGGAGCTGACAAAATCTTCCAGGTTCTTGCAATCAGTACACGTGATTTCCCTGAGACTGTCCTCATCTTCCAAAAACAGCAAGTGGCAATATGATCTTTCTCTGTGTGTCGGTGACCGTAGGTCACTGACATAAGTAATTCATGCTCCGTTGTTCCATACTGAGAAATTCACTAACAGGAAAGAAATATTTGTTTCCAAAAACAATATACATACATTGTAGTTACTTATCCGAAATGTAACGCGAAAAAAGTGCCGCAAACTAGGTACGTTACTTAAAAAATTGTAACCCGTTACAGTTACTTTGGAAAAAAGATAACGCGTTATTAGAAAACGTTATTTAAAAGTAACGCGTTACTTGCGTTACGTTACTTCCCAAGACTGAAAAAAAAAAATACACACGGAATTCTTGTTAGGCCTTAAAAGTGCTCAGTTTATGGATTAGTCTATTTTTGCAACCTGTTTTCCATTTTTCTCTTTCTACACATTCCTTCTGGTTTTATAATATGCTTTTTTTTTTCTCTCCGATCCTGTAATAAAACAATGATTATATATATATATATATATATATATATATATATATATATATATATATATATATATATATATATAAAGAAGTCATAGTGTCAAATTTAAAAAGCAAATGTTCTGCATTCTACTCTGAAATTGCTATATCGTTTTATTTGCTAAGGGGTGTATGCCTTACGTGACTGACCGCATATACAAATAATTACGCTACAATATTTCTTGGCAAAGATAAAAATTCTTTTGTTAATATGTATTACTCAGCTGAATGTCACGAAGAACTGAAAGTTATCTTCCGTTGTTAACTTCTAACCCTTTGAATTTTATAATAGGGTCGGGAAAGGTGCTGTATCATAATTTATACACTAGTGAGCAGAAATTCTCTCGTTTTGGACAGGTAAATTACCAGTTAGCCAACATAAAAACTAAGTTGCTTTCTAGCATGTCACGACTTGGAGAAACAACACAAGTATTTACAACACAAAAGCAGCAATTTTCTTTCTACTTCTGAAATATCAGGGCATTTAATCAAATACATGGAAGAGAATAGTATAGTCTGAATAAGTTTTAAAAGGTTCATCGAATTACTTAAAACATTTTATTGAAAGTGTTCATAATATAGGAAACGCTCATCCAACATAACAGTGGAATTTCATAATCCAAACATCGTACGAAATAGCGAGGAAAAATCAGAATGGGGATCAGTTTTAAATTAACCACAAACATTAACGGCAGACATGGTAAATCTATTAATCTGTACTGAATTAACTGAAAATACTGTTCGGTCTGTAGACTTGAAAATCAACCTTATTAAATTACTGTTTTACTAAACACATCGTAATAATACATCCTTCACATTCCTTAGGTAAAACATCGATATCGAGGAATTAGCTCTGAAAGCAGACAGACATTCAATCTACATAAAAATCGTACTGTGTCTAAAACAATACTATTTACTTAAATTTACAAATTACTGATATGCAATATGCTTCCAAGTAATTTTACCAATGGCATATAGGCATAACATAACTTCCTACATAGACACACACATGAAGTGACTCTTACTTCTCAACTTCAAGAGAAACTTTCAAGAGGAAAATGATACTTTATATAGGAACCAAGGCGACCTAGGTACCTGTTAGATATAAGGTCTGCAGATATTTAGGTACCGTACATTTTGTGCATAATACAAAATTTTAATTTTGCCTACTGTTTAAGAAAAAAATATTCGCAAGCATACGCCACAACCAGCCGAAAAGTCTTAAGTGTGTTGAAACAGCTGAAAATGAAACAAAAAAATCTAAACTTGCACATATTGCACATAACTTTGTTTTAGAAAGGGACGCGGTGCCATAGCGATTTAGTGCTCACATCTGGTGTAAGGGATCCCTGGTTCGACTCTAGGCTATGGTGAATAACACTGTGTCTGAGTTTCCTCGGGCTTCTTCCGTTTTCTTCCACATTCTGATTTCACCAATTATTTTAAAATCACTCACCTTCATTAATCGTCCATCTCGTTAAGCAAACAAGCATTCTGTGAGACGTCAAACTAGAAACTCCATTTTACAACGTCATTTTCCATTTGAGCAGAAACGGACTCTCCCGAAATGGAGCAATATTTTACAATCAGCTAGCTGAAATTTTACTTCGGTGTTCATTGTAATCCTATTAGAAGCATCTGAGAAACTGCAACTTACCAGATTAACATGCTGTTCGACCAATCTTCACCCTCAAAATAGCACTATATGTAAGATTGTTTGTCGCATTAAAGAAGAGAGCAGTTTGTAAGCTTCGAGAAGCAATACAGATTAGATATAGCCTGTAAAATGTTACTAAATCTTTGTTTACGTCCCATGATTATGCTACGTAGGCTAAAGAGGGGTGTTATTATGGGAATTAATGAAATGGTGGAAGAAGAAAGTGGGAGAACTTAACAAAAAAAGAACACGTATACGGCATTTGTTCACCACGAAGCCCATTTGGTAGGAGCAAGGATTGAACCAGGGATTCCACGCACTAAAAGCGAACGCTCTAACATTTAACCATCGCAGCGATACGAGAGAAACTACAACTAATAAATAACTCTGAAAACTGCGATTGCTTAATTAGATTTGCTTCACCTCAAGTAATAAACAATAATAATAATAATAATAATAATAATAATAATAATAATAATAATAATAATAATAATAATAATAATAACAATTTTGCAATCTTGATGATGGAATATTTTAATAAATATTTATTTAAAAAAAAACATATTTCAATAAATTGTTGATTTCACATAAAGCAAATACATATGCTCCATTCTTAATTAACATGCAATGAAAACGGACTACGACTAATAAACAAAACTTTCTAATTACACAACAGTTCCAAAAATACAACTCAATAGGACAACGATAATGTTCTTGTGTATTGAAGTCGTGTGAGAAAATCTAATTAGCCAAGACAGTAAATGACGAAAGCTGAAATAAGGCAACATCTATCTACAAACCAACCTCACCCAGTCAATTCTTCCCCCTCACACGTACAGTAAGGGACACTTCTGGATGGTACACTTTTGCCGTAAATTTTCATATAGGTGTACCATCCAGAAGTGTCCCTTACTGTACAAAGCTAAATCGCAAATAGGAGCATAATCCCAAAAGTGATCTCTCCAAAGCGCTGGGGACGCAAGAAAACTTCGTGCGGCTGCTCGCAACACTTATGTTTGTTATTTCTGCCACTCACAAACAAGTCTGCGCGCAACTGGCTGGGATGCTTACTTTTGGCTTGGCAACCGTCTGTAATGGAGCTCCCGCTTGGCGCTAACGCCAAATGTGAAGCTTGCCCAGTTATTCGGTTTTTAAATGCAAAAGTGTTAAACCAATTTAAATTTATCGCCAATTGATGGAAGTACATGATGAGTCGTGTGGATTATCAAAACGTCCGTAAGTGGTATAGCGAGTTTGCAGCATGTCATATAAAATTCACGACGAAAAAAGGAGCGGTAGGGTGTCAATCTCCGGTGATACAGCAGCGAAGGTTGAACAAACCAGTGACTAGTATCTGTTTCCTAAGTTGAAAGATCATTTAACCAGAACGTACTTCAACACGAGGTAAAAGATTACGTCCAACCCTACACCAAATACATGATGGCGAGATAGTATGACATGGGCATACGAAAACTGCCACAGCGCCTATAAAAATACAATGCTGAAAATGATTATAAAGGCAAAGGGATATGTGAAAATAGAAGAAGGCAATAATGCTGATAATGGAAAAGGGTTATATATTTACAAAGTAATATTGTATACTGTACAAAATCAAAGGCATGTCGTTTTCAAGTAACTCAATGACATGTGTTTCCTCTTTTTCTATTAAAAAAGAAGAAAAAGAGACGATTGTCAGTTGGAAATTGGTATAAAGGCACGTCTGGCAAGATAGCTCCCCGACCTTAGAAAATTGAAACAATGACTAGGTCATTCGATTGTACTACGTTTGTACCGAAAACATTTTCATTTGTATTATTTTCCGTATATGGTTACTTGAGAGGTCAACTGGAGGGGGGCTATCTTGGCGCCAAAATAGCCCCCCGTATCACAGCACAAAAAAAAATTGAAATACACAATTCGAGAGCAAATCGTTTGTACCGAAAAAAGTTTTGTTTGTACCCTGATAGTTTTCGAGAAAGAGGGAATGACATTTGGGAGCAATCTTGTTACGCAAGATAGGCTCCGTAATGTGTACTTTTTCCATGCCCATTAATAAGTATTATGTGTTTATTCATATGAATTTATGTGTATTTAGAACTCTGGTTATGCATATCCAAATAAATAAATGATAAATAAAAAACTTTTTGGGAATAACAACGTTAAAATTGAATCGGCGAGTGGCAACACAGTCCAAAATAAGCCATTTTGAGGTAAAGGCAAAAATAACACTAAAGATGTAGAACTACAAGTTGTAATGAAGAGCAGTACAATTTGCAAGACCTCGCACGTTATAGTAGAATGCTATAATGTCGACTGTACATTTGTGGCATTAACGAACTAAAGTTCTTTCTTCAAATGTCTCAAAATGCGTTTTGTGGACTAGTATTGTTTTTCCACTCACCGAGTCAATTAAATTGTCTCTATTTTTGCCCTTTCCGTAAGTAAATACCGTATTATTCAACAATGGCCTACTTGCTTTTGGCTTTTGTCTATGAAAGCGGCGAGCTTCTCGAGCCGCTAATCTGACAGATATAAACAGTTGATTTCTTCAGAACTAAAATCAGTAAACTTTGATGTAAAACTGAAACGTGGAAGGACGCAGTTTAGGTGTGTAAACATTTCGATTTTATTTTTCTTTGTTTAATATTATTCCTGTCAATCCAGTTTCTTTCTGAGTTTGTACACACTTTATTATTCTTTTTGTTTTTATTATTTGGATATAAAGTTTATGTGTCTTGTTTCTAAATAAAACAAATTTTTTTCTCGGTGCAAACAGTACAAACAATTTCCTTTCGAATTGTGTATTTCAATTTTTTGTGTTGTGATACGGGGGGTGCTATCTTGGCGCCAAGATATCCCCCCTAAATGTCATCCCCTCTTTCTCGAAAACTATCAGGGTACAAACAAAACTTTTTTCGGTACAAACGACTTGCTTTCGAATGGTGTATTTCAATTTTTTGTGCTGCGATAGGGGGGGAGGCTATCTTGGCGCCAAGATAGCTCTCCCAGTTGACCTCTCAAGTAACCCTTTAAGGAAAATGGTACAAACGAAAATATTTTCGGTACAAACGTAGTACAAACGAATAACCTAGTCATTGTTTCAATTTTCTAAAGTCAGGGGGCTATCTTGTCAAACGTATAAAGGCAACCACGGTTACTTTTGTTTGTAGCCCTGTACACGTTTAGCACCACTCCTGATGCGCCTCTGAGAATTAGCTGACACAATGCGATCATAGAAGCGCGGGTGTGAAAGACTGTGCGCTGTTTTGTGGGCCATGCCTCGTGGAAAAGTATTGTCGAGTGAGAAACAAGCACGTGTCTGTGCGTACAAGAAAATGGGCCTGTCAAATCGGCAAATTGCAATACGGTTGAATCATTCAAGTTGTCTACTTGATAATTACGTTTGGGTGAGTGCACAATACGGAAAGAACGGGAAGTATGGAAGAATGAGAAAACTCTCGGAGGCTGCGAAACGATTAATTGTGGGCAAGGCAAAGAAAGGCCGGAAATATGTTCTCTTCCCAAATTCTTGCTGCTTGCAAGTTACCTGTCACATCCAGAAGAATGTGTCAAATTTTGCCTCAAGATCCACGTCTTACCTTCATGAAACGGAAGTGTAAACCAGCCCTTAGTGCGATGCACAAGCAGGTAAGACTACAGTTTGGAGAAACACATGTCGTGGACACCCGAATAGTGATAAGCAAATGCAAGACCAAGACCTGGGTGGTCTTGGTCTTGCACTGAAACCCTTGGCCTTGGTTTTGCTTGCAAGAGTCTTGCAAATCTTGCTTTTAAGAAATCTTAATCCATTCCATAGGTAAATTTTACTGTGGATATAAGGAAAGGGATAATAAAATCTACAATGCGCCAATAATAACGAAAAAAACAATGTGTTTCTATAATATAGTTCACCTTCGTGTAAGTACGATGATAGTGCACAACATAAGCAACCATTATTTTTTTAATGGGTGCCCATGTTTCATTATGTATAAGATAAATCACAACGTTTCACATTTTTATTTTTTATTTTATTTTATTTTATTTATTTATTTATTTTTACATTTTTTAATAGATTCAATACTCCACTGGTTCCCAAACTGGGAATTTTACCCCTGAGACGCATGAAAGAAAATCAAGACGGCACAGATTACTGAAATAATCATTGATTGCAAAATAATTTTTACACTCACATATTTTTCTTTTCAACCACGATCAGTTAATCTTTCTACGGAACAAACTTCCAATTAAATACTGAAATTTTGTTTTACTGATTCCAATATGTACTCTATGAGGCACAAACATGGACATTACGCAAAAACGATGAAAAAAAATGGAGGCTTTCTAAAAGTGGGTATGTAGAAAAAAGGAGAGAATTAGCTGGGTTGAACGGAAAACGAATGAGAAAATGTTAGAAATAGTTTCGTTTTTCGCTTTCTCGAATTTTTTTTTCGTTTTATGGAAAAAATTCGTTTTTCGTTTTTCGAAAAAGGATGTTTTCCGCTTTTCGATGATTTTTCGTTTCTCAAAAAGTTTTCGGAATTCGTGGAATGATAATGTGGGAGGAAATGGGAGTACCCCGGGAAAAAACAAGGACACGATGTTGTCTGCCACGAACTTACTTGACCTGGGATCATATACACAAGAGGTAAGCGTTCTAACACTGAGCTACCGTGCCCCCTTAGATTTGGATTTAATGGAAGGATAGTGTATAATGCCTACTATTGACGAAACTCATCCAATCACGACCAAAATTAGTATGATTATGGGCTGCGATGTATTTAGTATACACGTTAAATTTTATGGTGTTTGAGACTTTGGTTCCAGAGTTAATCAAGAAATTTCACTAAGACACATTTGATTAAACTCAAATGATCTTGACGAAAGTTGGTAGGATCGTAAATATTGATAAGCTTGGTATGCATGGAAGCTCAGTATAAAATATTATGGTGTACAGACTATTTGTTCCTGAGTTATTAGTTATCAATGTTAGGTTTGGAATCAGTGAAATCAAGAAATTTCATTAAAGCGCGAAAGATGGAACTTATCAATTTTTAACAAACTTGGCAAGGTAGTAGATCTTGACGAGCTTAGTAACTATAAAGGAACCAAGAAAGATCTGTCGCTTTTTCACCCAACACCTTCAAACATCAATGTGTAACCTAAGACATACCTGGAAGACCAAAAATAGTCTCCATCAGCATCGAGGACCTTCTGCCAACGTTTTTGAAGGCCATGTATTCCATCGCAGTAGAACTTGGTGGATCGTGAAGCGAAGGTGGTATCAAGTGCATTTTACACCTCCACTAGGGATTTGAACTGGCGTTCTCTAAGCTGATTGTCCAAGGAATGGAACAGGTGATAATTGGACGGTGCAATGTCCGGGGAGTATGGCGGATGCAATAGTGTTTCCCATCCAAAGTGTAGAATGGTGTCCCGGGTCATCCTAGCCATGTGGGGCTTAGCGTTGTCCTGTAACAGGAGGGCCCCTTTGCGATTCAGAAGTGCTGGCTCCAGAGTCTTGAGTTTTTTCTTGAACACGGCTCAACTGCTGACAGTACACAGTTGCATTGATGCTCTGACTAGCTGGTACAGGGTGTCGACTAAAATTCCAAAATCAAATTTCATGATTTTTTCGTAAGTTTTTCTTTATCAAACCATAAAATTTCGGAACATTCTCAAGAGCGAAGTTGGATGCGAATTAGGCCGAATTTTCATGCATGCGATTTGGTAGCGATTTTGTAGCGTCTAAAGCCGACCATAGACATCTTTGGTGGTGAATTGTGATGTTATGTAGAACAAAATTTTCCAGTCTGTACGTATATTTGTACAGATAATAAAAATGTGACCCAAAAGCTAAATTTCGTGACTTTTTCTTGACTTTCATGACCGTTTTCTAATTTCGTGACTTTTTCGTAACATTTGTGACTTTCGTGACCGATAGACACCCTGTGGTAGCATTATTTTTTTTCTCAAAATACTATCCAGAAAATTTGGACTTGAACTTAGTAAAATCAAGAAATTTCATTAAAACGCGTTAAATTCATTCGATATTGGCCAAAGTTTATATGGTCATAGACTTTATCGGGTCTGATACGCGTGCAAGCTCAGCACGAAATATTGTGATGCACAGACCTTTGGTTCTCGGTTCTTGAGGGATATATATTAGAAATAATAATTCACAAAAGTAAACAGTGTAAAATTTATATTTTACAGAATATTAAAAAATAATTATTTACTAATATTGATTATTAATGTTATCGACAATATGGCATTACTGCTGTATCGCCGGACCAATTTGAAAATCGAAAAAATGGAGCAAAATATTCTGCATTCGGTTATATTTGGTTGGATTATATTAAGTTACGTTAGATTGTTATTAGGTGCGCAGTTTTACTATACGGATTCATAGTATAAGTAGTAGTAGTAGGAGGAGGAGGAGGAGGAGTAGGGGTAGTAGTAGTAGTAGTAGGAACGAGTTAGAAGCCCCGCAGGGGTTGGTTGGGTTCTGTTCTCGGCATGAAATGGGCAAATTAAAGATTTGCCCAAATGTTTCTGTTCATTTTACAATCTATTGATCCGTATAGTAAAACAAGTGTACCTCTCAGCGAAATAGTCCATCCTCCTCCACATACAGTGCCGCTTACAACATCAAAAACAACCAGCAAATACAATCACTTTCTGAGCTTTTACTATTCCCCTTACCTGACTTTCAATCATTCTTCCTCATAAACTTAAATAAATTCTTCAATTGACCCGGTAAATTTCCTAAAATTGATCCGGCGATACAGCAGTTAACCCGACAATATATTTTATAATGTAAAGAAAGACTAACAAATTACCAAATAGAAGGATCCTTTATAAACTGATCGTGATAGTATGACAACTCTGTAATAAACTGATTTTTAACAATTTATTTTAACAAAATATCAAACATGAAGTGATTATATGTACTGATACTGATTCTAAAGAGTGCTCATTAAGATCCTCCATTCATTTTTTATTTTCTGTAACTAATTAAGTCAGTATCAAAAACAATTTGATTGCTTTCAAAAATAGGCAATTTAATACTAACAAAATACTACTGAATCTTTATTTGTTCTAAAGATGTTTCATATACGGTAAGACAAAGAACTAAGTATCTGACTATAATAATCTCATCAAACGAGAATTCAAATTTTAAAGAGGTGGGTCTTCGTTTTCGTATTAGTAGTATTCTTCTACTGAAGTTAGTAACAGTAAAAACTAAGCTGAAATATTTTTTATTTGGTTGTTTGTTAAAGTTCAGAGTCCCTTTTCAATGTCGAGCGAGACTATACAAGACGTGGACCTACGTTGTAAAGTGGAATCCGAACCACCATCATCGGCGCAAATCCATCATTGGGGGGGGGGGGACGGGTAAGACCTCTCCCATATTTTATATATATATATATATATATATATATATATATATATATATATATATATATATATATATATATACACTGCTCCACAAAACTTAAGCAACCCGAGAGAACGTGGTATAAGCGACGTGTGGGGCCCATTCAGCACTGGTTAGTGGCATGCACATACACAGAGACGCGTCAGAGACACACAGGCAAGGCGAGAACACGTTCTATCGCATAAGCAGCACCGTTGCAAGCGCGGTGAACAAATTATGTCATGAGGCGTACACCACAGCCCAGTAGTGTCCGAGGCTCCAGCATTGGGTTAGTGGTTCTTGTGTGGGGTACACACCTTGCAATGACTGATAGACGACATTTGAGTGACTTTGACCGCAGGCGAATAATTGGGCGGTTGGAATTGGGTCGATCACAAGTGGGAGTGGCGCAGGAATTCAACGTGAACAAAAGCGTTGTGTCAAGTTTGTGGAGTCGCTTCCAAAATGGAGGTGAAGTCAGTAGACGTCATGGAGGAGGCCGTCCGAAGAAGACGTCGGCCGTCGATGACGAATTTCTCACAATTTCTGCCAAACGTAACCGTCAAGAGTCACGCTCTCAACTGGCCAATGAGTTGTTTCAGGCTACAGAACAACGCGTGAGTCGTGAAACTGTTCGTCGTCGGCTCAACAGAGCAGGACTGTATGCAGGAAGGCCTGTTCTGTGTGCGCCATTGAAAGTGGAGCACAAACGTGCGCGTTACACATGGTGTCAGGAACATGTTGCATGGGGGAACACCAGTGGGCGCGTGTCATGTTCTCCGATGAGTCGACATTCAGTTTGTCGTCTGATTCTGTCGGACTTTAGTGTGGAGAGAGCCAGGAACACGCTATCATCCAAACTTCATTGCTGAACGGCCGTCTATGGCGGTGGTTCCATTATGGTGTGGGGTGGAATTATGCTGAATGGGAAAATGGACCTCCATATTGTGCAACATGGCACTTTGACAGCACAACGGTACCGGGATGAAATTCTGAATACACATGTGCGCAATTTCCGCGGAGCATTTGGCCCAGACTTCCTGTTCATGGATGACAATGCCCGGCCACACCGTGCACATCTTGTTTCCGACTATCTGGAGAGCGAAGACACTACGCGTATTGCGTAACCTGCATATTCCCTGGACTTGAATCCCATCGAGCACGTGTGGGATGCTCTTGGACGGCGAATAGCGCAGCACAGTCCACCACCACGCACTCTCCCTGACCTGGGAACAGCTCTCCTCGAGGAGTGGCAACATCTGCCGCAAGACTTGATCAACACTCTGATTTGCAGCATGGAGGCCAGATGTCGTGCCTTTATAGCTGTTCGTGGTGGTCACACGCCATATTGACTGCCTATGCCCTCGCACAATCCAGCTTCACCTGTTGAGGTATTGTTGTGCTGAACTTTTTGGTCACTCTGTACATCCTAACTGTATTGTTCGTCTTCACTTGTGTTGCATTGTGCATCTGGATCGTCGGTTTGTTCATTATACTTGGTGCAGTGATGGTGTCGTTTAATTTTCTGCCACTTTCTTCGAGTTGCTTAAGTTTTGTGGAGCAGTGTATATATATATATATATATATATATATATATATATATATATATATATATATATATGTGTGTGTGTGTGTGTGTGTGTGTGTGTGTAAGCGATGTTCAAAATATGTATGAAGTTGAAAAACAATGCTGTGAAGAATCAGGGGACAGAATTGCCTTCAATGGCGTATTTAGGAGGCTATCGGGCTCAAGCTCCCCCTGAAATAAATCTGTTAGTTTTTCGCATTCCACGTACAACAATAATCCTTCTAACCATTTCTAAGAATGTCATTGACTTTCCATTTTCTTATGCTATTTGTTCAGAAATAATACTGTATTTGCCAAATTTCATTCCATGTAAGAACTGCGTCCTTTTGTTCTTTCTTTCGTCCTTTCTACTTTTCTGTTTCTTTTTCTTGACGTTACTTTCTTTCATTTTGTCTATCATACTTTATCGACCATTGTCAGTTCTGATTCAAGTCGGCCGTCATCAGTAACACTGGTGTTCCACACCAACTTGCGCGGATATCAACATGACAGGACTTTAGTTATTATAACAAAGGAAAATTGTATTGTTTAGTTATTTTTAAAAGAAGGAAAAGTTTGAATTTTGAAAAAAAACAAAACGGGGGAATAATTAGCCCGGGAAATTTGGAAGGCCAAGAGGATGCTTCCTTTTTCTTGTATGAATAGAATAAAGGGTTAGATTCACTCCTAAATTTTTGTATCATATCACATAGGATTTATCGGTCTGCAATTCTTGCCATTATAACTTCAATTTATGCATAAATTAAAATATATTTAATTCTCCAACTCAGGTGGGCAATTGCCCACTTCCTTCCTTGTGTTGGGCACAGCACCTCGAAACAAAATCCCAAATACGCCATTGATTGTCTTCAACATTGGGAGGTGGGCACATTTGAGGCTTATTCTAGAGAAGGGAGATGAAACTCATATTACGGTATATGAATCTGATAAACTGTTGTAGAGTATATTATATATTAGGCGATGTAGATGAAGTAGTAGTACATATCAGTATTACAAATCACTGCCGTGAACACATTCTGAAATCTGAATACATGCATATTTATAATTTGTATGTTTCTAATTAGGCATCCACAACGATCCACGTTAAAATTGTTTTATACTAATATAAATAATGACTTCCCCAAAACTATGAAGAAGAATATCAATTATGTATGACGCAACAATACTCTTTGAGCAAAATGATGATAATCTCAATCAAGGACGCCGATTTCTCTGTAACTGGGGGGGGGGGATTCATGAAAAATGCATAAAACAATACATATAACAAGAGAAAATACATAGAAAAATGCATATTCATAAAAATACAGGGAATCCACGTGAGCTTTTGGGGGGGCCTCCGACTTCCCAGGATCGGCCCATTTGATCTCAATAACATTAAAGGAATCGTTACAGAAATCTAACGCATGTCATATACTCTTTAGTTAACAGATGTAACCTTAAGATTCTGGAGAAAAATATTCCAGTAATTGAATTCTTTTCTTTGCTCACGAAGCATCCTCTCTCAAAAGAAAAATTGGGACACGCGGAAATACGTAGCAACAAACCATGGTTCGAACAAGCAGAAAAGAGAAAACAAGCAAAATTACGTTGGCTACAAAATCCGAATGAAATAACCACACAAAATTTCGTAGACATGAGGCGGGAAACTTCCAAAACTTTTAGAACAAAGAAACGCAATTTTTTGAAAGCTAAAATTTAGGAACTTGAAGATAATAGTAAAAATAAAAACATTCTGGACATGTATAAAGAGATCAACGAATTTAAGAAAGGCTATCAACCTCGTGCTTACAGGGTGGGCCATTTTAATCAATCCACGAAAATATCTTAAAAATGATAAAACATAGAAGAAATTTTTGAAGTACACGTTATATATTGCTAAGGGGGAAAACCAATTCCGCCAAACGTACCCCTCCCGCCCCCCGTAAATGGGGGTAACGGGGGGAAACTTTGAAATGTCAAATGGCAACATGGGTCGAGTAATACCTCGTTCGAAAGGTCTTGGAAAGCTAAGTAACGATGTACCAAAAGATGTTTCATATTGAGCACCAGTTTCAAAATGGACGCCATGATATGGTTCGGAAACTCGAGTACCGAGGGATGGTACCGAGACCGATACGGACTTTTATATACCGAGACGAGACCGAGACGGACTTTTAAATACCGAGACGAGACCGAGACCGAGACAGACCTCTATAAATCGAGACGAGACCGAGACGAGACTTAGGTCAGTCTCGAAAGTCTCGGTCTCGTCTCGAATATTGATATTGATAGATACTAAAATTGCCTTCACTCAAAATTTGTTTCGTTGCTGTGTTAGATAATATGAGATCGGTTGACTGATGTACAGTGGCGTATTTAGGGTGTGGTTATCGGGCTCAAACCCCTCCCGAAATAAATTTGTGATAATTTTTTGCATTGCACGTACAACGCAAATGTTTCTTACTCGTTCCTCAAGCCTGTCCTGAAACAAAATCCACTGCTGATGCAAATAGAATTCTCTCTCTCTCTCTCTCTCTCTATATATATATATATATATATATATATATATATATATATATATATATATATATATATATATATATATATATGGTCGCCCACCCAGGTCCGCCCTGTATGGGTTCTCGGAGCCCAACTTTAATTTTAAATGGAAGCAAGGGGTGAGTGGTACCTCGTTCGATAGATCTTGAAAAACTAAAAAGCGTTGTGGCAAACGATCTTTCATATCGGGCACTGTATTCAAAATGGTCGCCTCTATCAGATACAGTAAAACGTGCTGTATCACTAATATGAAAACGGTTGAACATAAATGAACCGAACAAAAACTCAGATAGAAAATGTCATGTGGCACATCTATTGATATTGTCGCGGAGACTCCCAGGGCCACCCTTCATGGGGCCCCAGGGCGCAACTTCAAAATTGTAAATGGAAACATGGGGTGAGTGATACCTCGTTCGACATATCTTTAAAAACTAAAGAGTGCTGTTGCAAAAAATTGTTCATATGGGTCACCGTTTTCAAAATGACCACCAAGACATGGAACCTTATCTGGTAAAACGTCCAGTATCACTAATATGAAAACACCAGACCAAATATTCGAATAGGAAATCACAGAGGGTATTTATCATTCTATAGCTCTGGAATGTTGCGACAGTCGAAAAGATGATTAGAGTGAAAGTGCCATAATGGAGAGGAAGAAATCTAACTCCTAGAAAATTATTGCTCCAACCTCACTCTGTAAGTGAGTGAAGCGGGAAGGATCGGTGAAATTGCAAATGAAAGCCTTTGTTTTTGCAAATTGTATCTACAAAACAAAGTTATTTGAAATGTGTTTTTATAAGAGATAACTGTCTCTGTAATGGGATAAAGTATGTAAAATTCTTGTTAAATGGTACCTTCCATTTTGATTGCAGGCAATGCTTTGATGCAATAATGAATCAGCTGAAATGTGAAACCAATTTGTCGAACATTGCAATTTTAGAACAATGTTTACAAACGTTGGTTTTGTTCAACAGTTGTCTGCATGATATTGGTTCGCTTCTTTTCCTTCTATGTCTTCTTGCATGTGATAGAATATAAGTTTCACTGAGATGTCCACAGTTACATTTCGAATAACTTTCAATGGTAATTTCAGTTGTGATCCTTAGTAACGAAACGGTATACCTACATACTGATGCAGATATGTCCCAAAAATCTTGCACGCAATGCGTTAAATTATCAGGGGCAAAGAGTCGGGTAAAATGTTGTTAAACTTGAGTTTCACCTTATTTTTATTCACCTTATTTCACTTTATTTTTATTCATTATAGTACCAGTCATTTGTACACACAAGTGTTTCAGACAAACGATATCTATTGCAGATAAAAGTGAGGTTCTCATTTGAGATTTTACCATTCATTCCCGCTTCACCTACTTACAAACAGAGATCGGAAAGATAATTTTCTATCATTTCCTCTTTTGCATCATGTCAATTATACTTTAATAATCTTTTTCTCCGTTGCATTATACTCGAGCCGTGGAATGAAAAATACCCTCTATGCTTTCCTATACGAGTTTTATTCTGTTCATTTATCTCCAACTATTTTCATAGTAGGGGTCTAGTTGTACTGGACGTTTTATCTGATATAGGCACCATGTCTTGGCGGCCATTTTGAAAACGGTGACCCATATGAAAAATCTTTTGATACAACACTATTTACTGTTTCAAGATTTATCCAACGACGTATCACTTGACCCATATTTCTGTTTAAAATTTCTAAGTTTAGCCCCCTTAAAAGGCAGCACTGGGAGCACTGCGAGAACATTATTCGACGCGCCCCATGCCTTTCCTGTTTCACTTTCTGACTGTTTGTTTATCTCCAACTGTTTTCATATTAGTGGTACTGGACGTTTTATCAGATACAGGCACCATGTCTTGGCGGGCATCTTGAATACGGTGACCAATATGAAAAATCTTTTGTCACAACGCTTTTTACTTTTTAAAGATTTATGGAACGAAGTATTACTCGCCCCATGTTTCCATTTAAAATTTTAACGTTTGGCCATGGTACACCATGAAAGGCGGCCTCGGGAGGCGCCGCGACAACACCATTCAGTGTGCCCCATGGCATTTCCTATTTGAGTTTTTATTTGGTTCATTTATGTTCAACCGTTTTCGGGATATCTCCGTGGAAAGATTAAAATGGGTCATCCTGGATATATATATATATATATATATATATATATATATATATATATATATATATATATATATATATATATATATATATATATATATATATATAGCCACGGACCAGTATATGATCAAGGGAGGGGCTAAACCATGGTTTGCCGCTTTGTCCAGTGTAAAGAAAGTAGGATTGAAGCCCATTTTATCCAGTGCATACCTGAGCGTTAAGGGGGATTATAGTCCCCATAGCCCTCCCCTAGGATCTGCGATATATATATATAATAAAAATTCTGAAATTTTGTATCAAGTTGGGAAGTTCTTCTAGATACTCTGCAATATCACTAGATAAACAAGCAATGTTGCTAAAGCAAAATAAAGTTGTATTTTCTCAAATTGCGCTATGTAAAGTATTACATATTTCTAATTTAGTTATTTAACAAAACTACAATAGCCCGTAGTTTGGAAATCTCTATGACGTATTTGTATTAAATTTTTATAATGATTATTGATTTTCTTTGCTTCTATAACATTACAACAATAGTTTTTGGTGGGTTTAATTACAAGTCGCAGTTACATTATTTTAAGCAGTATTGCCCACTTAAATAAATTGCTAAATATTATTCTAAATATGTGCAAATAACGTAGATAAATTGCAAAATATTTTCAAATTACTCGTAATTTGTTTCATGGTGCAAGAATGCTTTCAAGAGACGACGTTTTTCATAGTCTTTGGGCTACTTATGATGTTAATGTTTAATTCTTCGTTCCAGCAATACATGTAAATGCAAATTGTAACTGAAATTAAATGTAACTGATATATTTTCAGTAACAGTAGTTGTTCCCCCTGAGCCTTAGGCCTGGTGTACCGGTACACTTTAGATATAGACCGTGCTTAATTAAAAGTTCTAATTACACTCTAATTACATTTCACTTGTTTTAGTTTGACCACAGAAGGACTTACAGTTAGTAATACACAGTGTTCACTTTTGTTTTGTTTTGTTTTAGTTTAACGTCCCACAGTTATGCTAGGGCGGCTAAAGGAGACGTGGAGCTAATGATTATAGTGGAATCCAAACCACTTCGGTCGTTCAACTTTACCCCTACCGGAAATTGAACTCGGGACCACGCGAACCGAAATCAAAAGTGCTAGCCGCTAGACCAAATGGGTGTTCTCACATTGTGTTGATTTAAATCATTCAGCCAGTGTTGCCAGATATGAAGATTAGAAAGTAGCGTGTCTGTACTCCGAAAGTAGCGAATTCGAACTATTTATAGCCCAAATATATAGAAATGAATACTGATGGTGCTAATGAAATAATTTAATATGAGCTGGAAAGTGTGCTGGGCGTATTGCAAGAAGAAATTATGATCGACGGACGAAAACAATTCTAGACTGGATACCACGAGACAAAAACAGCCTAGGAAACCTCCGCATACAAGAAGGTGTGACGAAATCAAGAACCACTGAGGAGTAACCCGGGAAAGAATTGCCCAAGTTAGATAGTTGTGGAGAAGACTTGGAAAGACTTTCATCTAGCAATGGATTGATAATGGTTGATTATGATGATGGTGATGATTTTATTATATCTGGACCTCGGAGGTAAACTAAACCAAGTCATTATTTCGTAATTTTACAAAGCGAAAATCCGGTTCCTCAACTAAGACTAAATATATAACTTTTACTAGGTAAGGTAGGGTAAAAATGGAACCAAAAATTAATGAAAAGCATAGAGCGAAAAAAATATTTTTGACTATTCAATCCATCATGTTGCAGTAAAACTACAAAAAATAATACAAAAAAAAACTAGAAAGTTAAGAATCACTTGTTTTGGCGAGTGAGAAAAAATAGATACAGATAACTCGAATTACCTATATACTTATATAATATGTATGTTCACGTTTCGCAAGTAATTTTTAATCAATATAAAATTTCAACGTAATGAACGCAAGATTAGTTTTCTTGAATAAAGATTGCCTGCACCGTTGAGAGCTCAGGAATAAGATTAATCTATGTTACGGCACTGGATATGTGCTTACGTAATGCATTACGACCTTATGAACTTGTATAAGAAACAGAATGCACTTAAAATGAGACGCGAATTATGCGAAACATCGGACTTTGAATCTAACTTGTTTTGTGATCCAACTCGAGACCTCACATAGCAAAGATGAGTGTGGTATAATAGCTCCTACCACAAGATTCAGGACGTTTGTGTTATAAAGTGTCAATTAAACACGGATATGTGAAACGGTAATGTAGCATTTCATCAATTTCAAACAAAATACGTATATTGTAGTAATAATTTACCCTATTTGTTAAGATAATGAGCGTTATATTTTGTTTTTAAAATGACAGTCAAAGCAGAATGTATTGAATAATAAATGAGAAATTGTAAGTAAAGTTTCAATTTCGGTACCATTAAATACATTCGTGCTGCTATGTGTTGCGATATCCGTTAGGAGGTATTGAACAATTCTGATTCAAAGGAAGGAAATAAACTACTGTATAGTACTGGAGTTAATTTAATAGAGTTTAATTGTATACGCACTTTTGAGGCTGTAGGCTATGAGGCAAAGTCTATTGCTGAAAGTGAAATATGGGTTCTATTAGGGTTTTAGCGTGATATATCCACTGATCATTGAACCTGGAATACGCGCATGGAAAGCATTAGCACTAGCAAATTAGCTATGAAGAGGTACACCATACCATAATTCTAAGTCAAAATGAAAGGAAAAAATAAGCGGAAACGACAGACTGTACGAGAATAATAATTTCACTATTTTAATTTCACAGTATTTATTTCGAGACTTTCGAGACGAGACCGAGATTTGGTACTCGAGACCGAGATCGAGACAAGCATCTGTTGACCGAGACGAGACCGAGACCGAGACGGTGATTTTTTACTCGAGACGATACCGAGACCGAGATCGGTATTTATCAACCGAGACGAGACCGAGACTGTACAAAGTCTCGTATCATCTCGTCTCGATACCATCCCTAGAGTACCCGTAGTATGAAAACCATGGAAGGTAAATGAATGGAACAAAATTGAAATACGTAAATATCATAGGGCATATCGAATGGTGTGATCCCTGTGATCCCAGTGGCCTCCCTGAAGGGGTCTTGGGGGCTAACTTCAAAATTTCAAATAGTAACATGAGTCGAGCGGTACCTCGTTCGATAAATCATGCAAAATCAAACATCTTGCAGGAGAAAACGATTGAGGTGAAATGGCAGTGTTCTCAAAAGGCCGCCGAAACATAGTATTCATGTCAGAGAAAAGGTTTAGTACCCGTAGTATGAAAGCGATTGGAGATAAATCAACAGAAGAAAAACTGGAGTAGCTAACTGACGTAACGCACATCGAGATGTGTTGTCGGGGTGATTCCAAGGGCCAACTGAAAGGTATCCGGGGCCAACTTGAAAATTTCAAATAGCAACTTGAAGCGAGTAACATCACGTTACATAGACAAATTAATATCAAACAGCTTCTGTAAGAATATTTTCGACATGAGACACCGTTTCAAAATGATCGCCAAGACATGGTGACTGTGTCTAAGAAAACGTCTAGTGCCCATAGTATGAATACGGTTAGACATAAATGAAAATAACGAAAATTAAATAGGAAAACCACAGAGGCATTCCAAGGCTCGAGAATAATACAACAGAGATAAAAATATTAGAGCAAAATTGCCATAATGTGTAGAGAGAAATCCAAGTCCTGCAAAACAATATCTCCCTGCGCTCTGTATGTGAGTGGGCTGGAAAGAAACAGTGAAAGTTCAAATAAGAACTCTACTTTAATTCGCAAATTAAGGCTACCTTACAAATAGGTATGGTGCGGTTGAAACATTTGTAAGGATGACGCTGTAGTGACTAAAAAAGGTAAAATTTTATTTGAATGGTAACGCATATCTGTGTGGCTGAGTATGATTTGATGCTAAAACAGAAGGAACGTTATACGAAAGAAGTTGTCGAATAATGCAGTTGCTGGAACTTACAAAGGTGTGAATTTGCTAATCTCCGTCGCCACAGAAACTTTGATGCAATGCGTCCTGGTTATTCATAAAGCATTTCGGGGCTATACGTACACACCGTTTCGTCCCTCAAGCTCACAATATGACATGAGTGCTAATAGTTAATCAAAATGTAACTGTGGCCATCCGCATTAACTCAGTGCACCAATTCTCTTTCCATGAAGTCTGCCTTCCAAACAGCATTGGGTAGGTCAAGCGTACGCCTGAACCGTTGTCCGGTCGGACATTGAAATTTTGAAGTTAGCCCCCAAGACCCCTTCAGGGAGGCCACTGGGATCACAGGGATCACACCATTCGATATGCCCTATGATATTTACGTATTTCAAGTTTGTTCCATTCATTTACCTTCCATGGTTTTCATACTACATCTACTCGAGTTTCCGAACCATATCATGGCGTCCATTTTGAAACTGGTGCTCAATATGAAACATCTTTTGGTACATCGTTACTTAGTTTTCCAAGACCTTTCGAACGAGGTATTACTCGACCCATGTTGCCATTTGACATTTCAAAGTTTCCCCCCGGTACCCCCATTTACGCGGGGCGGAGAGGGGTACGTTTGGCGGAATTGGTTTTCCCCTTAGCAATATATAACATCTACTTCAAAAATTTCTTCTATGTTTTATCATTTTTAAGATATTTTCATGGATTGATTAAAATGGCCCACCCTATATATTAAAGAAAGCTGATGGAACAGTTCTCACTGATACAGATAGCGTTTTAGAAAGATGGAAAGATTTCTTCAACGATTTGCTTAACACGCAGCGAAAACTAATGTGCGTGGGGAAAGGGAGATACACACCACAGAAAGGTATATTCCAGAACCCAACCGAATAGAAGTAGAAATCGCTATAAAGAAATTAAAGAAACACAAATATCCGGGTGTAAACGAAATTCCGGCTGAGTTAATTTCAGCTGGAGGCGAAAAATACTGGAACAAGATACACAAACTCATTCTCCTTATCTACAACAAGGAAGAATTGCAACAAGAGTGGAAAGAATCAATGCATTGTTCCAATCCACAAGAAAGGCGACAAAACTGACTTATCGAGGTATCTCTCTACTGTCAACATCCTATAAAATCCTTTCAAACATTCTATTAGCAAGATTGACCCCATGCGCAGATGAAATGATTGGAGATTATCAGTTTGGATTTAGACGAAATCGATCAACTATCGACCAAATATTTACCATTCGCCAAATACTCGAAAAGAAGTGGGAATACAATACCCCGGTACATCAACTATTTATTGATTTTAGAAAGGCTTACGACTCGGTTAGGAGAGAAACATTGTACAACGTTCTTACAGAATTTGGAATACCGAAAAAGCTAATTAGATCTATTAAGGCATGTTTAAATGAATCCTAAAGTAAAGACCGGGTAGGAAAATTTTTGGCCACGAGCTTTCCCGTCGAGAATGGCCTGAAACAAGGAGATGCGTTGTCGCAATTATTTAATTTTGTGCTGGAATACGCTATAAGGAAAATCAAAGATAGCAACCAGGGCCTAGAAATGAACGGTATTTACCAGGTTATGGCATATGCTGATGTAAATTTAATACAAGATGACAGGAGAATAATAGAAACAATTGCACAGATCTTATTAAACGCTTGCAGCGGCATGGGTTTAGAAGCAAATGCAGAGAAAACTAAATACATGGAAGTGTGTCGGGATCGTAATACGATAAATTATGGATGCGTTAAAATATTAAATAATTCTTTTGATAAAGTGGACACTTTTAAATATCGAGGATCAATATTAACAGACGAAAATCATATTCACGAAGAAATTAAATGTCGACTAAAAGCAGGGAATTCGTGTTACTATTCGGTTCAAATCTCATGTCTTCGCAAATTCTGTCGAGGAATTTGAAGCCTAAAATATATAGAACGATAATCATACCTGTTGTTCTGTATGGTTGCGAAACATGGTCGCTTAATCAAAAGGAAAAACATAGACTAAAAGTATTTGAGAACAAGATCCTGAGACGAATATTCGGACCCAAGAGGAACGGGAATGGAGAATGGCGGAACTTTATAACGAGGAACTACATAATTTATACGGTTTACCCAACATTGTTAGGGTCATCAAGTCTAGGAGGCTTAGGTGGGCAGGTCATGTAGCCAGGATGGAAGAAAGTAGGATCGCTTTCAAAGTGTTAGCGGTAAGACCAATCGGAAAACGACCATTAGGAAGACCTAGGCGCAGACGGAAAGACAATATTAAGATGGATCTCACAAAAATAGGAATACAAAGTAAAAACTGGATCCAGTTGGCAAAGGATAGAAGTCAGTGAAGAGCTTTGGTGAACGCAGCATTGAACCTCCGGGTTCCATAGGCTGTAGAGTTAGTTAGCTTACGAAGCATGAGTAGATGCCTAGGCTGATACTACAAATAGATTAAATGCCCATTTACTGAAAAGATGGGTTCTACTGACATTGGATAGCCTATATATTCTTCGTGTGCTAGGGCCTAGGGGAGAAAAGGAGAGATTTCATATCAGGTTACGTCATGCACAGTCGCACGCCTTAATTTTTATTAAAAATGAAAAAGCCAAGAGAAACAAATTTCATCTCACTTTCCTTTGTGGCACTCGGACACAGATCATTCTGCAAAATGCACTTTTCAAATCGGATTATTGGGAAAGCCTCCAATTCCAATGTTGGGGGGGACATACACCCTCCATTCCAAAAGAAACCGAACGTTTTAAAAAAACAAAAAAGCCATGTACATTTTGGAACAAGTCATTTTTATTAATCAATGTATTCCCCTTCTGCATCGATACACATATTTGCACGCTCCAACAAGTTGTCAAACGACTTCTCCATGTCCTTTATTGGAATGGTCTTTAGGACGGCGGTCGTCGCCTTCTCAATGGCATCAATCAATGCGTGCCACTTTCCTTTCATCGCCAAATGCAGTTTCGGGAACAGATAGAAATCGCACGGAGCGAGATCTGGTGAATAGGGCGGATGATGCAACCGAATAATGTGATTTTTGACCAAAAATTCAGTTACAAGTCGCGAACGATGTGATGGTGCATTATCGTCCAAAAGAGTCCAACTGCTGATTTCGCGATATTCGGGCCGAATACGACGAATTCTTGCCAGCAAACGCTTCATGACGCCCAAGTAAAACTCTCCAGTGACTGTCTGGCCGGGCTGAACAAATTCTTTGTGGATAATTCCTTTTGAATCGTAACAACAAATCAGCATCACCTTAACTTTTGACTTCACCAAGCGACTTTTTTTTGGGTGTTCCTTCATCCGGCGCTCTCCATTCAGCACTTTGCCGCTTTGTTTCGGGCTCATATTCAAAACACCACGTCTCGTCACCAGTTACAATCGATTTCAAGAAGTTTCGATCCTGCCGTGCACTTTTAACGATGTCTTTGCAATGCGCAATTCGATCAACTTTTTGGTCTTCGGTGAGTTTGTGTGGTACAAACCGCGAATTAACCTTCTTAAGGCCCAAAACTTCGGTCAAAATGCGGTATGCGGTTGTTTGAGGAATGCCTAATTCCATTTCAATAACTTTCACCGACGATTTTTTGTTATGTTTGATGAATTCACGCACTTTTTCGATGTTTTCTTCCGATAATCCGGTTCTGGGACGGCCTGATCTTTCGTCATCATCCAGCGTCTCTCTACCCGATTTGAATCGCCTGAACCACTCGTAAACTTGCGTACGGGATAGACACTCATCACCATATGCATTTTGTAGCATTTGGTGCGTTTCACTAAAAGTTTTACCCAGTTTAACACAAAACTCAATTGCAGCTCGTTGTTTGAAACTCATTTTCCGACCGATGTACACAACACACTGACAGTTGAAACGCAATAACTTTGTTGCCGTGCATCCAAATGTCATGACATTTATACCAGTTGTCAATGAGGGACTACGCCATCTACCGGTAAAATATTACAACGATGGCACTAGTGGTACTATTTGTTTTCAAAAGTTCGGTTTCTTTTGGAATGGAGGGTGTATATCCCCCATTTCCCTGGAATTTGTGCCCGTACCTACAGCTGAGACAACTTTTCAGCATGAGGAGAGGGGTATATCCTCCTCTGGCATCACAGGTGTGCGCAACGTCCCATTAGACAAACTTTTTTTTATGTAGAATTATTACAAACTGAGAAGAGATCACGTGTTAATTATTTCCCGTCTGCATGTGTGCCGTGCGTCGCCGACGCAGCGTCGGATGCAATGATGCTATCTTTTCTTAGGGGAAAGGGGGGAGGACGACATTCCATATGGTGGTACTTTAGATCTGGCACCCACATTCCCAATATCCTGCGCACACTAGTGTCTGGCATTTATTGCAATTTGTGCCCAAGTAGTGGAAGTGGGATTAATACATATTGATGAGACTACTAAACGCACTACAGCATGAAGTTCAGTTTGAAATACTACAGAATACGATTCTTTTTAAAAAATGGAAAAGCCAAGAGAAATCAATTTCATCTTACATTCCTTTGTGGCAGTCGGACACAAATCATCAAGCTATCCCAAAAAGCACTTTTTAAGTCAGATTATTGGGGGGGACTGTCCCCCCCAGGTCCATCATTGGGGGGACATTTCCCCCTCGTCCCCCCCGCGATTTGCGCCAGTGACCACCATAACACGTTCTATGTTTTCCCACTCGGGACCCTGTGCATCAAAGGAATACGCGTTAGCCACTAGACCAGTGGGCAGGGCTTGAAATCTTTTCTTCGAATTATGAAATTATATATTTAAAAGAAACATTTGTTGCTTCTTAGTACCTCTCTCGTTTTGAGAAAAAAAATATTGTAACCAGAGATATAGTAAATATTTATCACTTTGGTTGCATTAAACTTACGAGATGGAAACTACCATTGTGACACAGAATCCATATCAAAAACTGCTTCCAGCAATCGTTTTTTCTTTACTATGAAACCGGAAACGCTAGTTTTTCACTATTTCAGGTTTACATAGAGGGATAGCGATCGGGATGACAATCTTCGAATCCTGGATTCATATTTTATATATAAGTAGTAGAAAATGAATCGATTTGGGCCAACCTAGGCCATACTTGGCCAACTCAGGAGCCCCTGGGAAATTGAGCACCTTACACCGTGAACCCACGGTCTTTTAGGACCTCCATTTTAGGGGTGAATTTGTTCCCTTTTATGAGCACTTTCTAAGGGGTGTACTAGTTCCCTTTTATGAGCATATTTTTACGGGTGAACTCGTTACCTTTTATGAGCATATTTTCCAACCCCTATTTTAACATAGCAGATAACACATAGCAGAGACTACGTAACATAGCAATGGTGTACTCGTTCCCGTTTATGAGCATATTTTCCAACCCTAATTGAACATAGCAGATAACACATTAGATTAGGAACACATAGAAGAGCAGATAACACATAGCACTATTTTAACATAGCAGATAACACAAGATTACGAACACACAGAAGAGCAGAAGAGCAGAAGACTATGTAACATAGCAAGGGTGAACTCGTTCCCTTTTATGAGCATATTTTCCAACCCCTATTTTAACATAGAGAATACATAATATTTGTTCTCTTTTATGATAACTTTTTCAACCCTTATTTAAACATAGCAGATAATACATAAGACTACGTAACATAGCAGGCGTGAACTCGTTCCCTTTTATGAGCATATTTTTCAACCCCTATTTTAACATAGCAGATAACACATAAGATTACGAACACACAGCAGAGCAGATAATAAATAAGAGTACGTAACATAGCAAGGGTGTATTCGTTTTCTTTTATGATCACTTTTTCCACCCCTATTTGAACATTTTATCATAGCAGAGAATACATGGAGATTATGAGCACATAGCATAGCAGATAATACATAAGATTACGAACACACAGCAGAGCAGATAATACATAAGATTCGTTCCACCCCTATTTGAACATAGCAGATATTACATAAGACTACGAAACATAGCAGGGGTGCATTCATTCCAACCCTTATTTTAACATAGCAGACAATAAATACCTATGTAACATGCTCCGTTTTCGAGTTATTGGGTTTTAAGTATTTTGACCTTTGACCTCGATGGTCATTATTTTGGAACTTGTAGTAGTTCATGACTGCTATATGTGGAAACACCATCTCAATATGTGACTCCGTTTTTGAGTTTTTGACCTTTGACCTCGATGGTCAACACTTTTGGGACATGTGGTCTTTGATGACCTATTACTAAATGTGGCTCCTTTTTTGAGTTTGACCTCTGTTCTCGATGGTCAGTAGTTTGGGGACATGCTTGTGTCATTTCTGCTATGTTAAATTAGTGGTTGGGAACGAATGATTTTATGTAATCAGTGCTATGTTTCGTAGTCTTATGTATTATCTGCTCTGCTGTGTGTTCGTAATTTCTGTTGTTAAAATAGGGGTTGGAAAATAAGTCATACTCTTTTACTAGCTCTGCTATGTTTATAGTTAAAAATAGGGGTTGAAAAAAATGGTCATAAAAGGGAATGAATACACCCCCGTAGTCTTACGTAATTTCTGCTATGTTAAAATAGAGGTTGGAAAATAAGTCATACTCTTTTACTAGTTCTGCTATGTTACATACGTATTCATTGTCTGCTATGTTAAAATAAGGGTTGGAATGAATACACCCCTGCTATGTTTCGTAGTCTTATGTAAAATCTGCTATGTTCAAGTAGGGGTGGAACGAATCTTACGTATTATCTGCTCTGCTGTGTGTTCGTAATCTTATGTATTATCTGCTATGCTATGTGCTCATAATCTCCATGTATTCTCTGCTATGATAAAATGTTCAAATAGGGGTGGAAAAAGTGATCATAAAAGAAAACGAATACACCCTTGCTATGTTACGTACTCTTATTTATTATCTGCTCTGCTGTGTGTTCGTAATCTTATGTGTTATCTGCTATGTTAAAATAGGGGTTGAAAAATATGCTCATAAAAGGGAACGAGTTCACGCCTGCTGTTACGTAATGTTATGTATTATCTGCTATGTTTAAATAAGGGTTGAAAAAGTTATCATAAAAGAGAACAAATATTATGTATTCTCTATATTAAAATAGGGGTTGGAAAATATGCTCATAAAAGGGAACGAGTTCACCCTTGCTATGTTACATAGTCTTCTGCTCTTCTGTGTGTTCGTAATCTTATGTGTTATCTGCTATGTTCAATTAGGGGTGGAAAATATGCTCATAAACGGGAACGAGTACACCATTGCTATGTTACGTAGTCTGCTATGTGTTATCTGCTATGTTAAAATAGGGGTTGGAAAATATGCTCATAAAAGGTAACGAGTTCACCCGTAAAAATATGCTCATAAAAGGGAACTAGTACACCCCTTAGAAAGTGCTCATAAAAGGGAACAAATTCACCCCTAAAATGGAGGTCCTAAAAGACCGTGGGTTCACGGTGTAAGGTGCTCAATTTCCCAGGGGCTCCTGAGTTGGCCAAGTATGGCCTAGGTTGGCTCAAATCGATCCATTTTCTACTACTTATATATATATATATATATATATATATATATATAACATATCTCGTTATCTCTCTATTTTTGTTCTATGGTGATCAATACTGAAACCGGGAGTTGTGATCAAGGGTGAATCCAGGACGGACGTCTGGAGGTGGTGGCGGTGGGTAATACTGCTACTTAGAGCTACTTTTAAGAGGTCCAAACTCTGGAATGGGTTTTATTTATATATAAAATAAGAAAGTGTCTTCTTCTGGAGGGGGTCGATCGCCTCCCTTGGTCCGCCCCTGGTTGTGATACATTTTTCCTACTTCCTGTTTTTGTAGAGAAACAAGTGAGTTTCGTTTCACAGTATAAAACTACTGTAGACTTCCAATCTATGCGCTTTGAATATTCAAACTTCAGTACAACAAGTAGCACAACTAAAACTCCTAGTTGGAATAGATTAAGGTGGAGCACTAGGTGTTCTCGGTGCTATGTTAAACGCTGCTTGAATAGTGCGGCATTGCCAGGTAGTGTCGAGTGTTTACTGATGCCAGATAATAAAGGGAGTAATCATGGAATCCTGCTTAGATACTTACTGAAGAACTTAGTTTTCGATCCTTACCGCGATTCCGCTTCTCGAACAGCAACGCTAGAATCCACGAATTTTCTTATTGTGACTACTACAGTAAACGTACAAATTTGACAACAATGCATTATGGCGTTCTGCGCAAGTTTCGTCTCAAAATCTATTTCCTTAAATGTAAATTAATATTTAAATAAAATATGGAACATTACACGAAAAACGGTCAAACAATATATTTATTTCGTTATAAGATCGTTACTTTAAAATACTTTACACATACAAATAAACATTTCTTAAAACGGAGCACTTCAAGTAAGATCTACCAGCAAGTGCCGTCTTGAGTGCTCATTGTGAAACGAATTAAATATTTTCTTTTATTTGTTACATTTTTCAATATCAAGAGAGACAACCAAATGAATCAGTGTCTTGTGCTGTAGCTGAAACAATACTCTATCTTATAATACAATATTTATAATATGTAACGTTTCATTGCGAAGTAGTTAAGGAAATGAGCTAAAAAATGTACTGACTTCCGGGTGGTGATTCACCTTAATAAGATCAAAGATAGAATCTGTTCCTCGGATGCTGAATCCGTATTAAAGCCATTATTAACTATCATTTATCGTTTTTGTTCTATGGTGATAAAGATTGAAAGCGGGAATTGTTAATTTGAACCACTTCCGGCTTGAATAAAGGGTTAAGGGAGGAGATGGAATCTATTCTTAGGACGCTAAATCGATTTCAGAAAAACCTCTCCTCGATAACTTTTATAGTTTTTGCTCTGTGAATATAAGTATTGGAACCGAAAGTAGTAGTAAGTTTCAAGCATTTCCGATTACAAAAGAGTGAAGCAGGTCATGACGATATGTTCTCTTAAAACCCTGATTTGATTCCAGAAAATTGCTTCTCGTTATCTATTACAATTATGGTTTTATCGCGAGAAGGGTTAAAGCCGGAAATGCACAAAGAAAAATCTGTTCTTCGGACAGTGGTATATTGTACAAATAAACGGTATCCTCTTGCTTACTATAGAAATCAGTACGAAGCATACGTTATTCATATGCTTCATACGCACTGCCCTTAGATGTTGCATCATGCCATTGCAGGATGTCTGACATCTAACAGTTTTCAGTATATCACATGCATATACTTACGTTACCTTCGTCAGCTATATGTTATATACGTCCATTTGTGTGTGAGAACCTGACCGCCTACATTGTTTCATACAGGAAGTGCGTATAGATGGAACACTTATACAGAAAGTAATATAAAACATGCGTTTCAGTTATACGTCAGCTGTACAATAAGTCCAAAAACTACAGGAATTACGCATGTAACCTATCTTTTTAAGTACGCCACCTACAATTTCTTTTCTCCGTGTGGTTAATTTAAACACTTTCGGTTCAAATAAAGTGTTAACAAAGAAGGTGAAGTATATTCTTGGGATGCTGGATTGATTTTTTTTTAATGCATCTCGATATCTCTCACCGATTTTGCTCTATGGAAATTAGTATTACCTATAAAATCAAAAATAGTAATAAATTTCAACCATTTCTGCCCTTGTGGAGTGTTGCGGATTGTAATGGTATTTCCTCTTGAGACCCTGAATCGATTGTAGGTGAACCACTTGTCGCTATCTATTACCAATTTTGTTCTGTGGTGATAAATGTTGAAACTTGTAATCGTTAATTTGAACCATTTCTGGTGTGAATAGAGATCAAGGGAGAAGGTAGAGCCTATTCTTAGAACGCTTAGTGGATCGCGAAAAACCGCATCACGATTTCTCCAAGTTTTTGCTTTATAAAAATCAGTATTGAAACCAATATACTAGTAAATTCAGCCACTTTCGGTTTCGATAGTATTGTGGGTTGAGATGATATATAGCTTATATACTCTTGAGACGCTGTATCGATTCGATTGAAAAAAAACTTGTGGCTATCTATTACTGGTTTTGTTCTATATCGATCAATGTTGAAACTAAAAATGGTTATTTTAAACAACTTCCGATCTGAATAGAGGATTAATGGAAAAGATAGACCTATTTCTTGGTAACTGAATCGATTGCAAAAATCTACATCTCGATATCTCGTAATTCAGTATTGAAACCGGAAATAATAATAAACAATTTCTGGTTTTGATTGAATGTTGTGAATAGTTATAAGTTGTCTTAAGACGCTAAATTGTTTGCAATAAATCGCTTCTCGCTATCTATTACTCTTTTCGTTCTATAGCGATAAAAATTGAAACCAAAAAAGGGTATTTGCACCACTTACGGTTTGAATGGAGGGTTAATGGAGGAGATCGAACCTATTTTAGCGGCTCTAAATCGACAGAAAGAAACGACTTCTCAATATCTGTTACTGTTTTGCTCTGACACCTGTCGACAGACAGACGGACAAAACCATTCTAAATACTTCCGACACTTATGCATAGCTTAACCTGCAAGTGTAATAACGGCGAACATTGAATATATTCTTGGGACACTGAATTGGTTCTGGAAAACCGCGTCTTTCTATATATTACCGTTTGTGTTCTGTGGTGATCAAAAATGTAGCAGAATGCAATAGATCTCTACCACTTCTGAACTAAATAAAAGTCAAATGCATTAGATGAATCGTTTCGTGTTGCAAACCTATGCTTCTCGCTGTTTCTTACCGCTCTTGCTCTAACGCCAGCTGACAGACGAACGGATGGATAGACAGACAGATGAACATAGCCGTTCTATAAGACTTCCTATACGTATGCAGAGTATACTATAGTTTGGAAGTACTAACAAATGAAATGAATTCAGTTTGTTTTACGAAAATTATCCGTTTCCCGTTTCTCTAAAAAAAAAAAAAAAAAAAAAAAAGTTTTTCGTTCTTTCGAAAAAAATTTCGTTTTCGAAAAAATGTGGCCATCCCTACTTTATATAAATGCTTTTGACCTATATTAGAAATACAAAATAAGGGCATCAAACTCCAAGTTGTTTGAAATAATTGTACAGAATCACTCTCACTTGTGAATATGGATTATTGTCGTATAATGTTGTATCACCCAATCATCAATGTGCCTTATACTTAAGGAGGCTAAAACTTATGTTTATAAACAATTATTCAAAGTATAAGCACCCGCTTATGAAATCAAACTTGTGGTCACATGCACTTTTTTTTTCCATGTCATGAAAACGTTATTTCGTTAATAATTTTATGAGCACACATTAAAAATTTCCAACGGGTGCTTGAGCCACGAAGCCAACGTCATACCCATGTAGTCGGCACCTATGAGGTACGGAATTACGATGTTCAACTCTACATTTCTCTTTAGTTTTGGAAGAACACCATTAATATGTTCTGGAACGAAATGAAATATATAGTTTAATGTCCCATGATTATGCACCGAGGCTAATGATGAGAAATAAATAAAATGGTGGAATGAAGTAGAAGGAAACGGGAAAATCCCGAGAAAACCCACGCCCAAGGTGTTTGTCCAATAAAAAAGCTCACATGGCGCAAGATGACAACTGTGTGGCTTGAAAACGAGTAATAACTACAGAAAATGTGGAAAACCAATTAAAAAAATGATATGCTGTTGCTATATGATACAGGGGCAGATCAACTCACACGGATTGCATAAACTACTGGGAACACATTCACTCCAGTGACATTTTTACTGAAGCCAGGAAATTCGAGTGAAAGATGTAATGATTGTTATCCTTCCTTTTTACATTCTATAAAAAATTCAAGTAGAACCGGTACTTGTGCAAGACTTGCGCATGAGTCTTGGTCTTGGTCTTGCATCGGAATTCCTGGTCTTGGTCTTGCATGCAAGACTATTTCACAAACTGCAAGATCAAGACTCTTGCGTTCATCACTACATCCGATGGAATCACGTTGTGTTTAGTGATGAGAAGAAGTACAATTTAGATGGTCCAGATGGGTTTCAATACTATTGGCATGTCCTTAGGGAAGGAGAGCAAGTGAAAATTAACAGACATTTTGGTGGAAGAAGTGTTATGATGTGGTTATCGTTATGTTAAGGGTACATCAAACATCGCATGGCTCAACACCAAAATGAATTCATCGACGTACACAGAGATCTTAAAAATAGAATTGTTTTGGTTGTATGAGGAGGTGGACGATCAGAACCTGATTTTCCAGCAGGATAACGCTGCTATCCACAGTGCAGCAGCAACCCGACGGTGGTTTCAAGATAAAGACATCAAGGTTATGGAGTGGCCAGCGAGAAGTCCGGATCTTAACCCAATAGAAAACCTATGAGGTGTTGTTGCGCGCAATGTTTATCGCGATGGGTGGCAATTTGGGACGATTGCTGAGTTGAAAAACGCGATACAAGAAGAGTAGTCAATGATTCCAGGGCAACAACTAACATATCTCAAACACAATGCCAAAACATATATTCCAAATCATTCAGAAAGGAGGGTCAATCAAGTACTAAACATTTATTTTCCATTCTATGCTGTAAATTATGCTTTTATTTTTATCAAAGACATTAGGTGCCTTTATATTAATATCCACTCGAAAATGGTCTCATTTCTCTCTTTGTGTAAACTCCGTGTGCCACTGACATATTAACAAACGATATGTCTTGAATATACCATCTTTATCCATCTTCGGTACCCATGCTTTCTTCAGTTTTAAAATGGATATGTGCCTTTATACCGATTTCCACCACTCTGCATCGACTGAAATAGAAATTATGTAGAAAATAGCTAAATATATAAGCTTTAAAATTATGTAAACATTATTAAAAATAAACATTTCTTTGTATTAAAAAAAATAGGAAACCTTATTTTTGGGACTACCCTCGTTAAGATTAGGATTTAGATTTCTAGAGTTTCGGCATCTATTATATAACCATTTTAGCCCGTCACGTATGAGGGATGACGTCCCCCGGTGATTACACTATCAGAGGAAGGGGAAGGAAGAAAGCGGCCTGAGACATGTATGTTAGGTACCATCCCAGCATTTGTCTGGTGTGAATGAAGAAAACCTCACTCAGGATGACTGTCTTTAAAAAGTTTTTACACTTTTTGGACCGAGTGTCTCCACTACGAATCGAACGCGGGACCGGGAACCACCCTCGTACACCAAACCCCAAAAAGAGCCTGTTCCATCTATTATTGTTTAGATGAACAGAAGAGAGGTGAAAGAACGCTTTTTTACACGATAGTTAAGCGATATAATATCATGGAAAATAATCATTATTGAAACGAAATTATTGTCAAGCTCTTTAAGTTTCAATTCTAAACTCTCAATCGAGTTTGATTTTTAATTTGTTGATCGAATCTATACTAGTAAGTTAAAATTCGAGCACTTCATTAGTCGAACATTTATCATTATTCTCACCAACACATTTTGTTACATGAAAGTCGTGCAAGAGAAAATAGAACTAAATAGTAGAATCCTGTATAACATATCTGTTAGTCTCAAGTGACCTTGACCTTATCACTTCTTAAAATTGATTTTTAGCAATACTGAAGCCATAAACAAAGGAACAAGATAAATCAACCAAACTTTGCCATGACACTGTACAATGGCAATTTCCAAAATTTTAATGTGGAGGTAGGTCTATACATCTTCCAGAAATTTTGGAGGGGTGTAATAATGTACTCATGTCCTATGGGTATTCCTATACTCATTCATGTTAATAACTATCCAAATTTGCATTTTTGGCAATTTTTATTCACATAAAATAAAACAAATGGCTCACGAGGTACATACTGTAGTCTTATACTACAATACCAAATTTAAAATTTTGGGGATTTCCAAAGTTTAAAGCTACGACCGATTCACACCTGTCGAAATTTTACAGAGGTTTGTGTTAATGTATTCCTTGTCCTGTACTCCTATATCAGTCATAACGTAATAAACCAACCTTAAAGAGGATCATTGAAGTAAAACACCTTTCATTATGGCATCTTTTTAGTCATGAAAGAGAATAAGAATTATCACGAGGTATTATGGTCCTATACTACCTTACCATGGCAATTTCCAAATTTAAGGATGGGCCTATACATCCCCTTCCACGAAGAGTGTTAATGTACTACTGGCTTAAACCCCTGTACTCAATCATATAACCATGTACGGTAATACAACTCATCAAAGAGGATAAAGTAGTTCAAAAACCTCCAAAATGTACATTCTTGGCAATTTAATACACATGGAATGGAACGAGATGGACCACCAAGAAGTCCTATACGCCCCTCCTGAGGTGGATCCTGGTACCCCATTACCTTGGAGGGTGGTTCTATGCACCTCCGGAACAGACTCCTAGTTCAGGGACATAAAAGTATCCTTAACTGTTACCAGTACTATTCACACTTCTCCCTCGTCCGTATGTTCTTCGTCAGTAACGAAAGAAGGCACAGGAGGAATTAAATACAATTTACTGCCATAGAGAGGACATAATTCTCAACTTACTGTAAACCGGGTTGAAATTGGACCATTTTTCCTGAAGCTATTGACAGAAGGGTATACAGAGAAGAGGTTGAAGTGAGATGTATTATTTCTCTAATACATATAACTCTAATATATTTGTCTCGTTTCGATTACTTAGACCCTATGTATCACTCCACCATATTTGTCATATTCGATAAGGTTTCTCTTCTCTTGTTAACTGATATTACAGCCTACTTTATATAAAATCACGCTAAAAGCAAGTTGTAATCCAACCGAAAGTGAAAAAAAGCGTGTTACTCTTTTATGTCTAACGGAGTGGGCAGATAACATGAATCATTTGAAATACAGCACAATGAAACAAACGAACTAATCTTTGCCGTACTTCCATTTCATCCATCAGGTGCACAATAGCGAACACCACATCAATAATCTCGAAGGAATTAAAGTCAGAACGAGTGAGATTTACTTTCCCTGATGTGGAGTTCTTCCTCTTGTTCCGTATCAACAGCAATATATTTTTCCATAAAACACAGGGAAAAATGAACAGAAAAATCTGCAAGAGGGATGAAAAAAATAATGGGGGGAAATGGAAGGAATTCATTTCAATGCACGAGGAAATTATAAATTTAATGCAGCAAAAAGCTCCTAAATTTATAGGTTTCCAACTTCTACAATGAACTGCATTCACTCGTTCCAACTCATTGCAATTTAACTTAGAATCCATTCAGCAACGATATTCAAACCACTAATGCGACCCCAGAGCTAGCCACCGGCCACACAGATATTGCCATTATTGGAAGCCAGAATATTTCCTCAGAGAAAAAGCTTTTCTACTATTAATTCCATTCCCTTTTGGTCTTTCTATCCTGATTTAATGCACTCGCATTTAAGTTAATGCTTCTTACTAAAACAGACGTAAAAAATAAATAAATAAATAAATAAAAAATCAACCATACTTCCAAAAACTATCCAGCAGAAGTATACGTAACGAACACTTTCCAAAATATTTTCATGAAACATCGTAAACTCTGACTAATTAATCGATACCTTTTTTCCTCTGTTAATAATTATAGTATTTAACCTTTAGCAATTAGCAAAGTACTGATGTATGATTCTATATACTAATTTCAAATTATTGCCTGTTTGATACTAAATAGTGGTCTGATAGTATTGTGTAATAGAAGACCTCTCTTTTTTAATGAATTAATAGCTTATCTTCCTTTCAAAAAGTTTGATTATATATACTTGTTAGTTTGCTGATTGTTTTTTGCAAAACGTTTGATTATAAGCTACACAATACACATGAGGAAAACATGAGAATTTAATAGGGATGTCAGTGAATAAGTAAGTTGTCAAGAAAAAAAAAACATACAGAAAAGAAGACGCAGCGTTAGTTTTGTACCATTTTATTAAGTCCGATATTTGTTTATCTTTATTATCGGTAAATTTAAATGATTTCAGGGAAATGTACACATCAAAAGAAAAAAAAAGAACCCAACAAGAACCAAAGCAATTATAGCTTCAGAAGAACACACAAAATGAAATTTTCCTATATTACTTTCAATTCTCTTCACATTTTAGTATTTTGAAGATTATCAATCCTAAATGTATCCGTCAGCGCCGATCAATATATTGCATCTCTTTCTCCCTCTGCCTTACCATACTGAATTCGTCCAACAGAAGACATTCATATTGAATGTTCAACTGCTCGTGTGACTGAAGTACGTACACTATCTACAAACAAACAAACAAAAAACTCCCTGTATTAAATTTATGGTCTCTATATCCACTGATTTTAAAATAAAACCTTTAACGCTTAAGTGACTTAAAATGCTTTTTTGGGTCTCGGCAAAGACTTTCTCCCCACCCATTACGATGACTGTGCGTTTGCTTCAACGTTATAGCCATAGACCGAAGGCCCCTATTATGATATTTTTTCAAGCTACAATCTTTGTTCGCACGATTCAAAAGATCTTCACATAATTCCACACAGGTTTCTTTTTGTTCATTTCACAGCAACACGATGCATGTTAAGTTTTTCAACAAAGACCACATGACAGGACGATTTACTGATTTCTACTTCCTCGCTATTCCGCGAATAGTCAAAGAATGACATAAGGCTCGATCTTCGAAGAGGCTGAAATCAATACGGATCATTCTCTATAGTTTATACTGAAAAATTCTAATTTTTCCCTTGTGTTATTATCACAAACCATTCGATTTAGTATTTAATTTCTGAATACAAATGGGTGCTATTAATGAGTTGAACTACCATCCATTTTATACCATCTCAAAGGAATACAACAAATTAGTGTAAAAGAAAAGAACAATATGTAGGTATTAAAAGGAAAAAAAAAGAACAGTATTTCATTTCAAGGGGAAATGTTCGAGCCAGATTTTAATTACAGAAGAAAATGAGGTTAAGCATCTAGTTTCAAACTTCTCTGTACGTCATCTCTAGTGTTTGTTCAATTGAAATTTACGGAGTGCTCAAAAATTAATTCTCCCCACTAAAATTGCTTAAGAGTCCCTGCTGAAATTATTTAAGTCAACATTCCAGCTCTGTGATTTTCTCGCTTAAATAGAAGAAAATTACTTAGCAACGAGCAGCATTCTTCTGATAATAGTTCTCTTTTTTTAAAACTCTTTTAATCTTTTTACGTAAAAGGTTGTTCTGATACATAGTCAAAGAAAGAAAATTCATTTTCGCCCTCGATAAAAATACAATTTACGTAACATACTCAACTGTAAAAATCCTTAACGTTTACCTTTGTTAAAGAAAACTGTATTTGCTATTATTGAATATGAAGAACGAAGTTCAAATCCAGTAGAACTTTAATATTTCTAAGTTGGAATAACACCAGAAAATACTACTAGAAATGGTTTGATATATTGTAAATAAGTAACTCAATATTACCACCAGTCCTTAAGAACTTTCTTAAGTCCTTTTAATACAGTCTTTAAAAGCTTAATGACTATATATCACTTCGCAGAAGATTTCACTATCATAATGGAAGTAAACATAAATGTTAAATCTCACCTATTATCCTGCATCTCTTAGATCTAATACCTACAAATGTACAGCTACGTACAGAAATTCCTAGCATACATGATAACTGCATTTCTACTCAAATATTTTAGTTAAATAGTCGTTAAGAGACAAAGACGTAGGGACGTAGAAGATATTACGTTAAGGGACAAATATCCTCGGTGCTGACCAGGGTGGATTGATTTAAATCAGTCTGATTTAAATCACGATTTTAATCAAGATTTAAATCACTTGATTTTTTAAATAAAAATCGTTGATTTAAATCAAATTCCGAAATAAATTAATTTAAAGTGAAAATAAGTAAAATCCCGTTTCTGTTCTGATATTTCGATTATGGAAGATAATCATAATACAATTAGACTCAAATGTATGTACAGCACAGTATGAAAACGAGCGTTATGCAGAGGATGATTAGGGAAAATCCTGTTTTCAACAATCCTCTTTTTTTTTCTTCGCAACATAGGGTTTTCAGATCTTTACTATTCCATCGGGAAAATCACCATGGACATTTAGGACGAAAATTCTTTTGTGTCCATGTCTATTTGTTTGTTTCAAGGTAATAGGGGCGTATTTAGAGGGGTCCGATCCTCTTTCTGAAACAAACCAAATAGATTTTAAAACTTTAGGCGAAATACGGTTTACCAAACATTGTTAGGGTCATTAAGTCTAGGAGGCTCAGGTGGGCAGGTCATGTAGCCAAGATGGAAGAAAGTAAGAACGCTTTCAATGTCTTAACTAGAAGATTAATTGGAAAACGACCATTGGGAAGACCTAGGCGCAGATAAGAGGACAATATTAAGATGGATCTCGCAGAAATAGGAATACAAAGTAGAAACTGGATCCAGTTGGCTAAGGATAGAAGTCAATGGAGAGCTATTGTGGACGCGGCATTGAACCTCCGGGTTCCATAGGCCATAGGGTTAGTTACTTAATTTTAAGCGAAATTTATGTACTTTATATATATTTCCTGCCGCTAGCTAGTTCCCATTTTTTAAAAGTATGCCCCTGCCAAATATCAGTAACTTTCGTGAAAAGAAAAGTATCATGTTGGTAAACGTTGCTGTACTTTTTTCTTAAAACGTTGTTTGGGATTCAAATAGGTTAACGATTGGGGACCCAATACTTTCACTTAAATAGCACAATTGACATTTAATACTAAATCCTAATGTTATTTGTTCAGTTCGCGACTTGTATTATACTAGGAGAAAGATTTGATTTGAATTTTTAAAAAATCGATTTAAAAAAAAAAATCAACGAAATTGGTGATGACGTCCTATTAAACGAAAATCAAAGAAGTTACTAGTGAATAAATCTTTCCTGTTGATCCTAAGCTGAAAATAAGGTGGAGACCCCCAGGCAGTTGGAACAAATGAAAATCCATATATTTGTTTGCACTAATTCCAGGGATTATTTTAAATTGAGACTCAAAAACAAAAGGAAAGAAAGAGAGAAAAACAGAAGTGTTAGTTCGTTCGTTAGTTTCATTTACCGACATATTCTTTGAGTACATGAACAAAATAATTTTGTACGCAAAATTAACTTCTACTAGGATATACAAGAATACTAATGATAAAAACAAATTACATTGTAAACACAGGTACATTATGTCTACAACTATATCTATCTATATCTTATATATATATATATATATATATATATATATATATATATATATATATATATATATATATATATATGAGAGAGAGAGAGAGAGAGAGAGAGAGAGAGAGAGGTCCTATTTTCCGACATCCGAGATTTTTTGAGTCTCATCCCCATAAAATAGCTCCATATCATATCTAAGAGCCCATGAGAATAATCAGCCCAATTGAATATTAAATCGTGCCCCAAGCAACCTTAAATTTTGAATGCATTTACAGTACACATGATGAGGTAAAGGTGCCTTTTAAGTTGTTAACAGCTACGGGGAAGTGGCACCATATCTTGGATAGGAATAATTGAGGTAAAATACTGTCTAGTTCTGTATAGTACTATCATTGTGGCTGGCTTGAAATCCTCCATCTTGGATTCAGATCTAAAATTTTAAATACAAAACGGTCATGTGAAACGTTTGGGGTGCTTTTCGCCACAAACATACGTAACTTTATTTCCACCTTATGTTTAATAATTTAATAGTTTACTAGCTTAACCAGCGCTGTCTACACAGCGTATCATTCGCATATGAGCATAAATCTCCTACTCATTCCTCACAACATCTGTACACGTTCCTTTACAGACACAAGTGAAAGATGACTTGATAAATAAATTTTAAAAAAACGGCAAGAGGTATCATAAAGGGGAGATTTTTCGATTATTTTTTTCTCAATATCTCGCACCGTTTGCAAAATTTAAGCCTACTTCCTGTTGGAGTTTATAAGTCATGTAAGACCAGTGTTTTCTTTCTTCTTGTATGCAGTATGTAATAAACAAATACATTACATAAACAATTAATTATAACGTCACTTATATATGGTGTTCATTGGGCAAAACATTCCAAACAATAAAGATTCATCTTAGACTGGAGAAATGGTTATCCTTCCTTTTTCATTATTATTTGGCCATGAAACAAACGACTGAGGTATATACAACCCCTATATCCTACAATATGGTATTGGAATTATAATGCGTAGGATGTGGTGCTTTAGTGTTTTTTTTTTTTTTTTAATTTAAACACTTCCAGTGTAGCCGTAAAAATGTAATAAACATATAATGGCTATGTTTACTAAATAATATAATAGAACTGGACAATCTACACAAAATTTGTAATCGATTAGTGAAAACGTCATCTTTCTAGAGCCTGCAGTTTCCGAGATCTCATAGTCGAAAGGATTGGCCACAAACAAGTAAACGCCAACAAACTTATAGTTTAAAAGAACTCCAAAGATGGCAGCACAATTCATTTGCATTGCTTTTGGAGAAGGTTATTAAAATACAAAGGCTTTGAACAATAATTTTAAAACATAAACTTCACGAAAAAGATCTATTTAAATAATTTATTTAAAGTACACACACACTTAAAATGTTTGTCTTTGTTAAACATGAAATCACATAACCGTAAATGAAAGATATGAAAGTTAAAGTTATAGGTTGGAGCTCAGGCGTTTTTAATTGTTATTGTAGCATTTTAATAGACAGATTATTATTTTAGAATACTAAATACTGGAATGTCAAGTAGAATCGAACCACAGAAATTGTAGGTTTTCAGTCTAACTAAATCTTAAGCTGATTTCTCACAGAATACTGTGAGAAATGGAGACAAGAATGAATTGAAAAGAATAAAAAACTGACCACTGAGTGATAAAGAGGTTTAAATTTCATTAGTTGTTCTCGTAATGTGTATAAAGGTCGTATTTGAGATACGAAGCAAGGATTCTGAGACTGTCAGAAACGGTTAATATGAAAAGGCACATTGTGTTCCTCTGGTAGTTGAAGTCAACCTCAAAGACTCCGCCACTTCTCCACTTATACACGAATAGTAAGACTAGATCTGAAATGTAGTCTTAAAATGTGGTTGACAAATTTAGATTGCCCTTTTTATATGAAACTCCGAAATGTAATCCTGTATTTCCTTGTCTGGAAGTTTCACATGTATGTCTGCTAGGATAAAGTAAGTTTTGGGCTTATTTCAATAAACCGGATTAGGTTTTGGAAACAACTTTGACTTAATTCATTCAATTTAGACACTTGGTATTTTGTACTTAAGCCAGTCTTACATGAATAAAAAAAATATTTACAATGATATCGGGGTTTTTAAATTTTGGTACTGTATAAGTTATTACCTTTACAATAGCTGTTCATTAACGTATAATTGTCTTCCCGAACTTACAAGGTACCATTGCCTAATACTGTATATTGTAAATGCAATATTTTATATTGTAAATTCAAAACTTAAAGTCGCTTGGGGCACAATTTAAAATTACTAATCGAGATAATCTTTCTCCTGGGTTACTTTGGCCTAATATAGACACCACTTTAGAGAATGAAGCTTACAGAAACTCCTCAGTCAAAAAATGAAATGAAATCTTTCAGTTTAACGTTTCACAATTATGTCCCTTAAAGTAAAGGAGACGAATGATTGAGGCAAGTGAATGATGATGGAAGAATCGGTGGAATGAGAATGTGAGAGGAAACAAAATGAAGTGAAATATTTCAGTTTTACATCCCACAGTTGTGCCGTGTCGGCTAAATGAGACGGTGATTATGAGAAACGAATGAAAGGGCAGAATGAAGAACGTGAGAGAAAAAGAGAAAAACCCACACAGAGATAAGCGCTCTATCACTGAGCTACTGGACCTTCTAATATACATTGTTTGTATTATGCAAGTAGCATTTTAAAAAAAAATCAACACTTCAATCTCTTTTAACTTTGTTCCTACTTATTCAAAATACTTCACATAATGATCATATGACACAATGTACTTTAAACTTTGGTTGTTTTTTCTATGTTTGTGATACCGTAGCGTTCTCAGTTTGCTAAACTGAACAATAATAGTGGCATTGTGTGTTTTCCTTTAACATGTAGATTAACCTGACGCAGCACCATTAAAAAAGGACAACTTCATCTCGAGTTAGCAACATTCTTAGACCCGTGATACTGTAAAGTGTCAAACAATGTACCACTGTGTATATTTGTATAGTACAAAATTTCAGCGTTTTGAACCTATTAATCACAAGGACGTTTCAAAATAAATAGCCCACTCTGTATTACATATAGTGAACCATTTACCTTGAAACTCGTTGTAACTTTTAAAATAACAGATAAGAATTCAGTGAAATTTTGCAACATTCAAAAATCGGTTAGGGGGACATCGTCTGAAATATTCCGCAATACCAGCCGATTAGCAATGTTGCCAAACCAACATAAAGTTATATTTCTTTAAATGATTCTACATCAAGGTTTTACATACCGATTTCAAATCTACGTGTTAAAAAAATGTAATATCACGCTTATTATTATGTGTTATAAACTAAGGATGCTACAGTATCACAAACATCAGTAAATAAAAATTTTGGAGACATTTAAAACAGTAATGATGCAAACGAGAAGGACGTGTCAATGCATATCGGAAGTATCTTAGTTTTAAATACTATGATCATGATATGAAGTATTTCTAACAAGTAGAAACTAAATTACAAAGACTGAAAATTTCAAAAGCTTTCGAAACACTGCTTAGAAAACTATGATATGCAATCACATAAATGGTTTACAATAAACGCAAAAATCGTAACGGCCTTCTACGGCAATTTGATATTTCAACCCATTCCGGAGATATAGTAAACATTGGTACAGACTGCAACACTGTTTAAAGTTATGAAATTGCGAGAACTTGTAAGTACAGCAGTAATAGGAAACTATTGTTGTAATGTTCTAGAAGCACATGAGAGCAACATTTCCCACGATATTTATATGTTAGTTTAAGCAGTATAGCAACTTCTACACATGTTTTTCATATATCCGAAACGGATTAAGATATCAAATTACTGTAAATAGCAGTATGATCTTTAATGTTCATTATAAACCATCCGTGTGAATCGATGTGATACTTACCTAAGCACTTTACCGAAATACTACCTTTTGAAAAAAGTAAAATGTTCAATCCTTGTAACTTCGTTCCTATTGTTAGATAATACGTCATATCATGACAACAGTATTTAATATTAGGGATCTTTCGATAAATATTGGCACGTCCGTCTCAGTTGCGTTATTACTCTTGTAGAGGCCTCCAAACTGTTTATGTTTACGGATGTCTATGATACTATAACGTTCTTAGTTTGTAAAACTGAATTATAAACGTAGTACTGTAAGTTATACTTTAACACGTATATATAACAAAGGAAGAAAGGCAAGGAAAACTATCGTGGATCTATTTAAAATATAAAACTTGATGCTGGATGCGGACACGGTAGCTCATCAGTGGTAGAGCGCTTAGCTCTGGTGCGTTAGATCCCTGGACCAATCCCCGGTCAAGTAAAATTGTGGTGGACAACATTGTGTCTATGAATTTTCTCAGGTACTCCCGTTCGTCCCATATTTTCATTCCACCAATTCTTCCATCATCATTCACTTGCCTCCCTTAGCCTACAGGACATAATCCTGGAACGTTAAACTGAAATATTTCATTTAATTTCATTTCTTGATGTTAAGTTGGCAATATTGTTCAGTGTGTGATTTTTAGGGGTACGTCAAACAATGTCACCCTGTCGATATTTGCATGCTGCAAAATATCATCCAATTTTATCTATTAGTTTAAAAGTTACAATATAAGAACGTTTCAAGATAAATGGTCCACCTTATATATGTAATGTATGTGTGAGAGGAAGAATTTTAAACGAGTCGTAAAAGTTTTCTTTAACTTTTTTTTTATCTTGTATGACAGTGGAATGCGATATATGTATATCAAATGTCTTCACACATATGTGAGCATGAGAAATGTCGACAGAACTGGTAGCTGAGCAAATTTACAAATATTGATAACTGATGCAAGAGTACATTGAGTGCTACGATAAAACGAGAAGTTATCTTACTGTAAGCAATATTGTTTACCTAACTGAGGATGTAAACTCTGAAAAGTTGTTTTATAACACCTCATTTAATGCTTTCCAACTAACCTACGATAAGAATAATTTAATATTTTGCTTTGGGTGACTGTCGTTGGACATTTGGCACTCACGAACCAAGAATCTCAAAGGTCCACGGGAATTACTGTGTAACAATGACCTTAAATTCCACTACTTGGATACGACAAATATTTTCTTTCAGTAGTACTATCAAGCATTACTTCAATATAACAATAATTTGAAATTAGATTAAACTAATTAAAAAGCTATTCGGAAAGATTTTACGAGTTAGATTACATTTCAATCAATACTAATGATTTACAGTTGATAAAGAATTAAAAATCAGAACTTGCATTAGTCTTACTATTACTGTATTCGAATACAGATGTTTTTCAACCACCAGTTCCTTAAATTGTAATCCATTTTAAGTAGTTAAATTTGATAGTCATTATTTAGAGCATTTTATTCTTACAGCTATATACAGGGTGGCCCAAAAGTAGGTATACACCCCTGCATTGATCAAGTATAACATTCTAGCTTATAGTTTTATTTGCTTCGGCTGTTCCGGGCTTAAGATATAAAAAGAAATTAAGAACAAATAATAAAGAAACTAAGTCTACCTCATGGATAAAAATAACAAATGATATAAAAATCAATGAATTGATTAATACAGGACAGTATACCTACTTTTGGGCCACCCTGTATATTCACTCTACTTACCCGATCCACAAAATTCTGCACTTTTAAAGTTGGTCTCGGAATGTCAAAAAGTTAATAAAAAAAAGAAAGAAAACATCTTCAAGAAAAGTAGTTATTCCTTAAAATACGTAAACTGAATGACTAGGCCTACTACAACCAAACACACTTATGTTTCATTTTAATAGAATGGAAAGCTACGAATATAATGGAAAGCTAATGGCAAGCGCAACATTCTAACATTATATATTTAAACGAACATATTATAGAAATATACTTTACACCAAAGAAGGAATAATTAAAAACATAGAAGTAAGTATGCACATTAGGCTTACCTAATGGATCCAATGCTTCAAGTTCTGGATCGTTGGTGTCGTATGAAGTATCCTGACTTCTAAGAAAATCTTCCACATCACGATAATCCACTTTTTTAGCAGGTTCATGTTTTTGCGCACGACTTCTAATTTCTTTCTCGATTTCAGATATTTGTTTCTTCATTAGGATAACAGTTGGATTGGTATCTAAAGCACTTCCACGTTGTCTATTTCTATGCGTCTCACTGTCTTCCCCACTTAACACTCCGCTAATGGCACCACGTCCACTACTACCTACTGCACTACAAACACTATTTCCTACACTTAGAACGGCACCACCATTTTCGTCCGCATATTCTTCTCCATCACTCGCGTGCCCCGATGATAACCCATCTTCTAGTACAGGCATGCTGCTATACAACCGACCACTAGAGTGTAACGATCCCTCATTCTCAAGTGATAACTCGCTTTCGATATCATTTGAGTCACAATCCGTTGTTTCCGGAGATAACGTAAAGTTCCTACTGTGACCAACCTGAAGGCCAACTTCAGTCTCGCCCAAGTCTTCTGTTTCCGGATTTGTGGAAGTTGTTTCTTGATCGAAATTATCCGCTGATAGATCAAGGAAATTGCCTTCACCTACTTCTATATCACGTTCTCTTATCCTATCTGTTTCTTGTTCGTTATCCTGTAGTGTAATAAGATCTGGAGTTCCTGATTCTTTGTCCTTATCATTCTTCTCTACAGACGACACCACTAATATAGGAGGCACTTTCTTTGGTGATTCTTCAGCATCTTGTTCAAATCCCTTTGCCAAACGCTGACCAACATACGAATTACCGGTATGTCTATGAAGATTATACTCAAGTTCTCTAAAGTCATCTTTTTCTTTCTCATGTGCTGGCGATAATGGTTGTGATGTGTTTTGCATTGATGACTGATCCGCTTCTTCAGGTGTTGTAATTGCCTGCTGGTGAGTTGGAGATGTGATTGTTGTAGTTAATTCTTGAGGTTTGAAAAATTCTTCCAATACTTTCCTTGTTTCTGAAAATTCATACAGATAATCGTATGTATCTGATGTTTTGCTATAATCTGATTTTGGCGAGCTTTCTTTTAAAAATTCTGAACCTATTGTGTCCTTCTCGCTACCAGGCGATTTTAACACTTGATTCACAACTACTTTCGAGGAATCACTAGCATTACTATCAACGTGCATTTGTTCGTTTTTCACAACTGCTTTATTTGGTTGATCAGGTAAAATTCTTTGTGGAAATCCAGGTCGTGGTGGATACACTGACGGTGAAGAAAGTAGTGACTGGGCACTTGGCAGAACAGGATGCATACTGGAATGTGTTTGAACTTCTAAGTGTCGTGGCCCATATCGTCGTGGAGAACCCTCGTATTCGGCGATTGGGAGATTGCCTATAACACGCATCACCTTTGATCTCTCGGGAGAAAGAGACTCAACTTCTAGATCCGAACCAGAAGTGACAACCTTAAAAAAGTCCTCAGGCCGACTTGTACGATGATAAGCCGGACTTTCTTGATCACGAGATGATGAATCTGAGGAAAGTATATCGTCCGAATTTCCTACTTCCGTACTTAAATTTAATTTAAGACTGTCTCTGACGTTACTTCCTAAATGAGCAGAGAATAAGTCACGTGTATTAAAACGCGGTTTCACCGCATGTTCAGGTCCAACATAAATCCTCTGTTGCTGTTGAGTTGACAGCCAATCCCCTATATCGTCAAAAACAACCACTTCGCTGGAACCACTTACCGGAGCTTCATAAACTACCGGTCGCTGTTTAACGGTAGGCCCCCTTCCCTCTGATAGCCTTCGAATAGAATGAACCTCAGTAGAAAATACAGTCTCGGTAACAACATCTCCTGTCCCTAGCGATGTGCTGTTATTGTCAACACTACTGATAAGACTTCCTTGTCCACTAGACTTATCTTTTATTCGAAAACCAGAACCAATATCATCATAAACAACAACGTTCCTTAATTTTTTGTTATCACCACTAGATCTACCGCTGCGAAGTTCCCAAACACCGGAATCAGACTTGAAACCACAATACCCAGGTTTATCCTCCACTAGAATCTCAGCACTATGCCTCTTTAATTCACCATTTCCGCTACTTTTCCGCCTTTCCGTTATCCCATCTTCACTGTACCTTTTTCGTGCAGCTTTGCTTTTGCTCTGTGAAAACACTTCTCTACCACCAGCAATTTCGATACGCGAATCCCTTAATTTATACTCAGTTTGTTGTTGCTGAGATCGTGGTTTCTTGAAACTGTTAGTATCAGGAAGATTTTCGCTCTGTGGTGATTCCTCCTCTTCAGGTTCTTCAATATTATCACTTCTCACGGCCATTATTGGTGTAAGGTCACCACTGCCCCCACCAGCACCACCATTTCCACTACTACCGTGGTCGTATCCACTGACTACTGAATTATCAATGTCTACTACACTTTCCTCAATAGGACTGTCTTTACCACCAAACATTAGGCTATCACTATCCACTTTGGAAGCTGCCCGCCCATTTTCTTTATTTCCCACTTTTTCGGAAGTACTACTTCCGTTAACTGTCACGTCTACTTCATTCATAGTGCTAACTGTAACAACTTCATTAGATGTGGTTGAGCATCTCACGGAGGACACGTAATTGTCATTTATCACGCAATTCAAGTTCTCATTGTCATCGGAGGAATTGTGTTCAGTGACAGTATTCAAATTCACATCACTGATCTTTATATCCAATCGTGGCCTACACTTTGGAAACAATTTGTTGATTTCTTCACTATCGCTGCCATCCAAATTGTCCAACAAACTGGTCATGGCGGACTCTCCGCAGATTGACTTTGTTTTAGTCTTCTGGAAGCAGTCCTGTTCCTCAAGACGGACAACCCCGGAACCTAAAAGAAACAAAAAAATATGAATTATACTACTGTCTCAGATGTCCTGATTTCAAAATTAATTTGTCTTCATAAACAGGAAATAAATGAAAATTAGAAACACATGGAATATTTAAATATTTAAGAACACATATACACTTTACAACAATTATTTTATACACGGATATTTAAAATGAACAGGACGTTAGGAAAATTCCCAACTGAAAACACTTGAACAGAAATCTTCAATAGTTGCTACAGGACCTTATAACATCATGCCTTTATTATGACTGATTAGAAATTATAAATTAAGTTCTGAACCAGTAATATACTAGATACACAATTTATTTGTAGTAAGTTTTGATTCTTATTTCAGAGGGAAAATTCTCAGGAAACATCAAGAGGCAGATCTCATCTTTAAACTGAACTTCCAAAACAAATTTAAACTATTTCTCGTACTGCCCAGATTATTATTTACTACTAGTCCTCGTATATTTTTTCTTCTTCATTTTGTCTAATTCAAATAAGCAGAGAACTATTTTTTTTAGAAAAAAAAATAGAAATTAACTTGAAAGGCATAAAAACAAATATGTCTTTGTCATAGACAGTTACACGAGGTAACAGATTCACATCTGTAATTAAAAAAAAAAAAAAAATTCACGATTGTAAGAATTTGTAAATTTTCTAATTCTCCTCTCATAAACACACAAAGTTTATGTTTATATTACTCATAATTTACCGGATTTTCTCCATAAGATTACAAAGAATTATTCAGAGTTAATTATAAAATAAACATAAATATATACTACAATCATGTAAGGAATCTCATTAACTTTGAACCACTATTAGTCTCAGTCATCTATTTATTAATAATAACAAGCAAAGAATGTTTGATTGTATTACAAAGAAAGACAAGTATTTCAATAATCTACATTGATAATATAGAATGGAGTAATACAAGGTTCCATATTAGGTTTGACAAATGACATTTCGTAAAAAATTTGGGCCATGTTAAATCAACATTACATGATACTGATATGAAAAAAAACTTGTTAGTGGAGACTCAGTGGGACGACTCACTGTAGATACATTAGCAGAACTTATTAGCTGGTTAAATACTAATAAACTAACTGAATATGGGAAAAACCAGATACTGTTTTGAATAACTGGCGAATTTGTTCCTAGTCCCGTTTTTTTTTTTTTTTTTTTTTTTTTTTTAATATGTACCACAATACATTTAATAAGAGCTCTCCAACTTTATAACAAGTAATAGTGCTATGTGTACATCACGTAAAGGAGTTTGGTTTGTATGGCGTGCTATTTTTTTAATTAATATGTAACCGGAAGTGGTGGTATATCATTTTCAGTTTCAGTAGGGAGAAATTAGAATGGATATGGAATATATACTTGGAATTTTTAACTCATTGTAGGAAACCTCTTTTTGCTGTTACGATTTTTACTCTATAACAATAAACATTATACCGGAAGTGCTTATCTCTGCCACTTTCAAACTTTAGTAGAGAGATTAGACTGGAAATTTGTATATTTTTGGAACGGTTAATTGGTTACAGAAGACCGCTTCTGACCATCAATTACGGGTTTTATTCTCTAACAATCAACATTTTGATGTCTGTCACTAACGGTTTGAATATTGCCTCCAAAACCGAACTTGGTTCCCAACTTTAACCTTCTATATTCTGACCAAATTTAGTGGTGATCCATCAGTATTTCTTGGGATTTTTTTGCGTCCCGGACGGACACAAAGACAGTAAATATATAAAGGAGTTTTGTTAAACCAAATTCCTTAAGGAGTAGAGGAAGTGTTTTATTTCACACTTATAAACTTATCTCTACTGCTTCGAGTGAAATTAAAAAGAGTTACGAAAGTGAATTCTCCCATTTTGAAAAAAAAATCATATTTAACGACAGATTTTACGAAGAATAACATGTGCATTTTTTTGAAGCTTTCGAATGGGGGCTATAATTTGAAGTTAACTTCAGACATGGGTAAGAGGATGAATTCGTCCCAACTTTAAGATTATGATTAAGGAATAACTTTCGTAAAACAAACGGTTTTAAAAATCCAATGTTCATTAAAAATATCATGTGCTTAAAATAAAGCCTTAAGAACTATTCCTACTGGTAGGGACTGCAATCGGTAACGGGTAAGGTGATGAACATCTCGAAGTTAAAAAAGTCTCGCTCGTTTCTATAGTCCACAGCATTATATGTTCGTTTTACCAACTTGTGTATAAAGTCCTAAAATCAAACAATAATTAATTTTAATAAGAGAATTCATTCTAAAAGGAAAATAACCCATCATAAATCTTTTTTTAAAAGAACAATTACAAAGGCAGAGCACTGGCTAAAAAGACGAGACACATTCCTACAATATCTTGACACAATTTCGTCTTTTCATCGAAAATTCACCATAATTTTAGATTATGCAAAAATGGCACCTTTTCAGGCAAGAAAAGTGGTGAGCTTAATAAGAACTTGGTGATAATTGAATAAACACAAAAATGGGAACGACGAAATGTAATCTTAGGCAATTTCCTTTTAATGAATAACAAATGAGAAAGATTTGCAACCTTTAAACTCAGAGATTATAAAGGAGTCTAGTATCTCGATCTTTACGAATATTAAGTAGAATTTTTAATAGGACGATTTTTATTCGCACACAAAAAAAACTTAGTTATACGTAGATTTTTCTTTCATTTAACAATTACGTTTCACTATATTGTACAATATATCCTACAATTTCAAATCATACGGCTAATGAGATGTTATTCAAACAGATGTTTCATGTTACAATCAGTGCATGGTAAAATAAGATTTTTAAGTCGCATCGTAGCCTAAAAACAGGGAGAAGGAACTAGCATGTCTCAGTGTGAGATGGGTATATAAAAGCATGTTCTTTCGGTTGTCTTAGTGTGAGATAGGTATATAAAAGCATGTTCTTTCGGTAATCCTCGAATGAAATATAGATGAAATTCATTATTTACAGTTAGTGGCGCAATACACGAATTACAGTATTGCTCCCAAAATGATAATGTTGAATTATTATCTCTGAGTCTTCAGAGATCGTCGCTTAATTTTGCATGGAAAGAACGAAATGTTAGGTTGGTTGGTTGATTAATTTCAAGTTTGGTGTCCTGTTCAGCATCGAGGCTATACTGAGACGTGAACCTGCAGCTTAATGTAGGATTTGAATCATACCAACTTCCACTGGGAGGCTCGTCACAATGAATGAGAACATAAATACCGTCACAATGAATTATAAAGGTAAAAAAGAATAGATGTGATAGATAACATACGTACTACACTGTTTTGCAAAAGAATTACGGTTTTCCAGATAATGGCATTCTGAAATAATTTTCGTAATAACGAAGTGGACGTGGTGCAACTTTAAGAAAGGCAGAACGAAAACTATAATCCAATCTTAAATCCCAAGCCAACAAGAAACGACTTGTCATTAGGAAAACATGATACGAAATTGCCGTGAATGCTAGCAAATAGTATTTTGTAAACACTGTACTTACAAACCAAAAAAAAAAAAAAAAAAAAAAACTGTATTAACATTTAAAAACTTTTGCCAAAAATTCTTATTCCGTAACCTTTGAAAACTATGAATCATGTTTTTATTATTAATATTATATTAGTAGATGCGACATTATTAATCCAGTATAACATACAGTAACACTTCGATATTATGCAATTATTATTTTTTAATTATTATTATTTACACTGAAAGTGGATATCAGTTTCCCATGCAGGTTCTTCTTTCTTGGTCATTGCTCTGGTTTCGATATCCACTTAGTCGCATTTAGGTTTATGGTTTCTTATATTTACCATGTAGATACACACTCCACATATTACAAATGAGATAAATGTGAATTTTCAACATGATAGAAGTATGAACAGAAAAACGTAATATGTGCCAAAGAACACTTCTGCAACCTATCCGAATAAGAACTAACGAGATTATTATTTCTCTTGAAGGATGAAAGTACCCATCAACACAAGATACACAAAGCTATGTGAGCATGTTATAAAAAGAAACACATACTGTTGCCAAAGACATGAAAACACAAATCACGAAGAAACCAAAAGTATGTATAAAAAAGTCAGTGCAAACTTTGAACAATAAAAATTCATTATGTACATTTTGATGAATTATATTTGTGATCCAAACACATCTGTTTTGAATTTATTAATTTACAAATCTAATTTTCGTCTGTTTTCTCTCTTTCGTATCTTGTAGTCTTCGAAAAGTTATTCGTAATGACTTTTTCTTCGCTATGGAATGTTACTACATATACTATAATTTTGAAAACAGTTTATTATTATTATTATTATTATTATTATTATTATTATTATTATTGAATGAGTCGTTGAACA